>NW_015505586.1:483201-604168 GCF_001515645.1 Sinocyclocheilus grahami | reverse complement strand
TTTTTTTTGTACTGTAGACCACCTGATAAGGATTAGATTTAGAAAAGAATAATGCACATTCTTGGTGGGGGTTTTTTTGGGGCGTGTTACGGTTGTAACATGTTTTTGATTTGTGGTAGCTCAGGAGTAAAGGTGAGAAGAGTGTAGCACAGACGGTGAAAAGCTGAGGAAATTGATTTGCAGCTGTGTTTACTTTTAGGTAAACCAAAACAGGGAATCTTTCATATGGCCCTTAATCTTGTGAGTAGATGGCTGAGGAGTGTCAGGATGTTATTAATATTGCATCAAAATAAATTATGGCATTAAAACCAACAATCGTCACTGTCTGAGAACATTTACACTCATGGAGATTCACATCAACTTTTTTTGGATTAAAGCTCTAAAACACCTGGGGGGAGTCTGGACCTGTCATCTGGATTAATGGAAATGCTGTTAGTCATAAAGTCACCTAGCATAGCAACTCTCTCAATATCTCAAGGGAATATTACATCATATATTTGTGTGCTTCCCCAAAATAAATGACTCATTCCAAAGCAGCCACGAGCAAACTGCTTATGTTACTGCCATATGTCGAACTACTTAGTTTTTAAGCATTTGTAAATCAGGTTCCTGATGGTCTTTTGGTTTTCCAGACACCCCTCTGAGGTCCAGTCTTGTGGCAGAGGCGACTGTGGTGGAGCTGCTTCGAGAGGATCCAGATGAGGATCTGGGATTGCGTATAGTAGGAGGGAAGGACACACCCTTGGGCAACATCGTCATTCAGGAGATTGTGCGTGATTCACTGGCTGCACGGGATGGCAAGCTGGCTCCTGGAGATCATATTCTAGAGGTGAGGCATATCTCAGCTCGCCATACCATTATGTTTGTTTTAGATTGTCAGTCGCTATGGATTTGAACCCATTAGATGTGAGCAAACTGCTTGTGTTACTGCCATATGTCGAACTACTTAGTTTTTAAGCATTTGTAAATCAGGTTCCTGATGGTCTTTTGGTTTTCCAGACACCCCTCTGAGGTCCAGTCTTGTGGCAGAGGCGACTGTGGTGGAGCTGCTTCGAGAGGATCCAGATGAGGATCTGGGATTGCGTATAGTAGGAGGGAAGGACACACCCTTGGGCAACATCGTCATTCAGGAGATTGTGCGTGATTCACTGGCTGCACGGGATGGCAAGCTGGCTCCTGGAGATCATATTCTAGAGGTGAGGCATATCTCAGCTCGCCATGCCATTATGTTTGTTTTAGATTGTCAGTCGCTATGGATTTGAACCCATTAGATGTTTTCCACTGGTTTTATCTCTCTGAATCTGTCTTTCTATCCAGTTCTCATGTTGTCAGTGTACACACCCCAGCGTCATTGTGTTTACATTGCAGTCACATCCCTGGATAAAGGTCACAAGACCCTGCTTACCCAAATGTCAGGACATTTCCATTGGCTGGCACATTATTGACCATATAAAAATGTAGCTGTTTTCAGTTGAGTAGAAAAATTCTGTTATAGGACATGTATCAAAATAGGTTTAGTTCAATACATGTCCTATAGAACTGACCCACTTTACACAAGTTTTCACTAATTGGTCATATTTAGCTGATTTACAGTTTGTTTGTGTAGTTCCAGAATGGAAGATGGAGAAGGGAGTCATTCTCATGTTAAATTAGAAAATTCAGATTTCATTAAGACTGATTTCAGATAGACATTAAAGGGGCATTCAGTAGTCCTTTAGCTAACTTTAGCATCGCTGTTCTTTGTGTACTTTAAGTACCGATACGACAGTGGTGTTAGATTTTGCACTGCCATCTATCGATGTGGATCAGGATTTTATTACAACGACACTAATCAGTTTTAGAGCATGGCCTACTACACACAGTAATTAATTCCTTTATCTGTCCCAGCAAAACAGAAGCAACTTGGTCTAAGTCATCAAATCTTTCCACCTTGTTTAAGCTGTACTGATGCTTACGCTCATTTTTTGCCTTTGTAAGTCTTTCAGTCTTCGGCTTAAAGGGGTCCTATGTAAGAATTGTTCTAGACCAGCGGTTCTCAATTCCAGTCCTCGCTTACCCGCGCTCTGCATGTTTTACATGTCTCGAACCTTGAGCTTTAATGAATGCCTCCAGCTCGTCTTCTCTGAGTTCATATATACGGAAATCTGAATGAGGTCAACCATCAACCCTAGACTGATCTGTATCCCAAGTGGAGCTTCTTTTACTTTTTTTAGGGAGCTAAGGCCTGTAAAGAGATCTGTGGATGGCTTGGATATCTTATTTCTTGAAATGGGATCTCTCTTTTCTCTCGGTTCAACACAGCATTGATTATCACAAAGGGCTGTTCCAAGCCTCAGGCAGGAAGATTTTCTCTCTTTTTTTGGGTCCAGAAGCATAAATAACAGTATTATTTTAGGATCTTTTAATATGGTGTTCTTTAGAGAGAACAAAGCGTACTGGTTGGATCTTAAATAAAGGTTAGGCATTAACCTGAATTCCCACATGAACGGATATCAAGGCAATGCTTTCACTTTATGAAGGAGGACAGAGTCCAAGTACAAATATTGACTTAAAGTCCTTTAAAAACATTTGAATAATAGACATATTAGTGTTGTTTTAATGTAGCGTATACCAGATTTCTCCAATCATTTAATCCATTTAAACCCCATCCCTTTTAGAGGTGCCTCCACCCAAACAATAAATGGTGGACAGAACCAAGTCCCTGTCTTACATTATTTACATATAACATATATTAATCTGTTTCACTTAGCTATACAACACAATATGGAAGAAAAGATCTGTAGCTCATTGCATTGCATTGCGACCTCAAAGTAACGGTTTGATCTTTGCAGGTCATTGATGTCAGTTTGGCATCCATCTCCCACAGTCGTGCCATTGCTGTGCTTCGACAGTCAAGTTCCCGCGTCAGGCTAACTGTCATGCAGGAGAAGGGCTTCAAGCCCCGGCCTGAGCATCTTGCTCAACCCTCAGCTTCTCCCCCGTCACAATCACCCAATCCTAACCAGAACCACGGCACCATCATCCAAGTCACCCTGGTAAAGCGTGAGCGCTCTGAGCCGCTGGGCATCAAACTCATCCGTAAGTCTGAGGAGCCAGGAGTCTTCATCCTGGACCTGCTGCCTGGGGGACTGGCTGCCAAAGATGGCAAACTGAGGAACAATGATAAAGTGCTGGGCATCAACGGACAGGACCTGAGACATGGCACCCCAGAGAGCGCAGCTCAGATCATACAGGTCAGGTACAGACAGACAGAATCACTTCAGAGAGAAAAAGTGGATGTCTCAAACTATTATTAATACAATCTGTTACTTTTAAACACTAGATTGAGATTTCAGGTTTTATAGTAAATGTAAGTGATTGTTATGCTCTGTTATGTGTGTGGCAGGCATGTGAAATGCGCGTGAACTTCGTTGTGATGAGACTTCCTGATCTCTCGGAGGAGGGTGGTGAGGGCCAGAGCAGAGGAGCCAGGAGGGTCCCGGAACTGCAGTACTTCAAGCGTCGATCCGAATACATGAAGGTAAAAAAGCGTGATTCCCAAGCCCTAAGCATAATGTTGACATGTTTAAAGACACAAATATTCATAGCTGTTTTCTGCCATTATGCTTACTAGGAGTGATGCTCACTCCTAATCTTCCATTTCCATTCACATATATATATATATATATATATATAAGCTGTATAGAAATAAAATGTATGCACCATTCACACGTTTGGGTTATTTTTTTAAATATTTCTTTAAAAAGGCAGTAAAAGCAATAATATTATAAAATACTGTTATTACAAAACTTTTTTTCAATTGTAATATATTTTAAAATGTGATTTATTATTGTGATGGCAAAGCTGAATTTTCAGCAGCCATTACTCCAGTCTTCAGTGTCACATGATCCTTCAGAAATCATTCTAATATGCTGATTTGCAGCTCAAGAAACATTTATTATCAATGCTGAAAATAGCTGCACTGCTAAATGTTTTTGTGGAAATTGTGATACCGTTTTTGGATTCTTTATTCAAATGAATGTTTGCCAAAGAACAGCATTTATTTGAAATAGAATTTGTATTGTCTTTACTGTCACTTTTGTTCAATTTAATGTGTCCTTGCTAAATAAAAGTAATTTATATATACAACACTGGCTAAAGTGAAGGAAACCATACAAGAGAGATGACAAAGTCAGCAAGTCGGTGAGATTAAATGAATTTCTCATACATTTCACACTTTCAATCATGAATTATGATAGCTTCATGGATTGTAATGTGTTAAATTCACGTGTTGTAGTGTTTTGCATATTATGAGGTAGTTTAATGTATTACGAGGTAATTGCAGTGCATTCAGAAAGTATTCAGACCCCCTTCACTTTTTTTCAATTTTGTTATGTTGCAGCCTGATACTACAATTGTTTAAATTCATTTTTTTGTCATTAATCTACACTCCATACCTCCGTATCACAGGTGGACTCCAATCAAGGTGTAGAAACATCTCGACAATGATCTAGAGAAATGGGAGACACCGGAGCTAAATTTCAAGTGTTGTTGCATACCGTACTTATGTTAATGTGATATTTCAGTTTTTCTTTTTAATAAATTTACAGACATTTCTAAAATTCTGTTTTCACTTTGTTATTATGAGGTACGGAGTGTAGATTAATGAGAGAAAAAATTAATTTAAACAATTATAGTATCAGGCTGCAACATAACAAAATTGAAAAAAAGTGAAGGGGGTCTGAATACTTTCTGAATGCACTGTATACAATACCTGGCTATGTAAATGGATCAAAAAGTAAAAGAAAGGTGTTTTGTAATTATAGTTTGACTCGTTGGCAAAAGCTTGGTTGCATGTTTCATAGGTTGTGCTGCCTGCACGTGTGCGCGCGAGGTGACTTTTCACCCAGAGACCAGTCACACCCTGCTTTTGTGACACTTCCTCACCAGCTGAAGACAGAGGCAGCAAACACAGGCTGGGTAGTGGGAGATGAAAGCAGATAGCCCCCTCTCTCTCTCTGGGACTCGTCCCTGATCAAAAGGCCGGGGTGCTGCTCTCTAATGAAATTCTAATGAGCCGCTTTGTGATATCACAAAGCCCGGAAACCAAACGCTGTAGTCCAAACGAGCCGTTTGCTGTAGTTCTTGAAAATGGATTTTTTTTAAACTAAATATCTCCCTTTGGAGTGGACTTTGAGATTTGTAACTTTCTAGATCTTTTTTTATGCCCAAACATACACACTACACACTGACTAAAAGTGAAAAAGCATAATAGGACCCCTTTAAGACCTTTTTGCATCTTTGGTCATAAAGATTCTAATCCTCTCTTTATTTAATCGCGTAAAGCACGATAAGAAGTGTTCCATTGTCTAATTTTCGCTCTTCACGTCAAACAACACTGTTCAACTAGTGTATCTGCAGATGCGGCAGCTAGTGAGTGAGTACGAGCACCACCTTTTAGTGAAACACAGTGGATCACGTCATTTCAACACGGCGAAATACATAATTAAAACACTTTGTACAGTCTTCATCCTGTGCGAGTAACACTATTCAGATGACTCTTCACAAAAACAGTGTATTTGTTTTATTTGTAAAACATTTTAACTTGGCGCTAAACTACAGAATTCACCTTTAAAAAGCTGTTACACAGTAGTGCTTCTCAGTTACAATTCAGTTCAGTTAAGCAAATTTACATTCTTGTTCCCACAATCCTACGCTCTCGTAGGATTTCTTCTCCTGGCAGTCCCGGAATGCAATGCCTTAGTAAAGCAAACAGCACGACTGCCTTCGCATTCAAATTCAACCTTGAGCTTTAATGAATGCCTCCAGCTCGTCTTCTCTGAGTTCATATATACGGAAATCTGAATGAGGTCAACCATCAACCCTAGACTGATCTGTATCCCAAGTGGAGCTTCTTTTACTTTTTTTAGGGAGCTAAGGCCTGTAAAGAGATCTGTGGATGGCTTGGATATCTTATTTCTTGAAATGGGATCTCTCTTTTCTCTCGGTTCAACACAGCATTGATTATCACAAAGGGCTGTTCCAAGCCTCAGGCAGGAAGATTTTCTCTCTTTTTTTGGGTCCAGAAGCATAAATAACAGTATTATTTTAGGATCTTTTAATATGGTGTTCTTTAGAGAGAACAAAGCGTACTGGTTGGATCTTAAATAAAGGTTAGGCATTAACCTGAATTCCCACATGAACGGATATCAAGGCAATGCTTTCACTTTATGAAGGAGGACAGAGTCCAAGTACAAATATTGACTTAAAGTCCTTTAAAAACATTTGAATAATAGACATATTAGTGTTGTTTTAATGTAGCGTATACCAGATTTCTCCAATCATTTAATCCATTTAAACCCCATCCCTTTTAGAGGTGCCTCCACCCAAACAATAAATGGTGGACAGAACCAAGTCCCTGTCTTACATTATTTACATATAACATATATTAATCTGTTTCACTTAGCTATACAACACAATATGGAAGAAAAGATCTGTAGCTCATTGCATTGCATTGCGACCTCAAAGTAACGGTTTGATCTTTGCAGGTCATTGATGTCAGTTTGGCATCCATCTCCCACAGTCGTGCCATTGCTGTGCTTCGACAGTCAAGTTCCCGCGTCAGGCTAACTGTCATGCAGGAGAAGGGCTTCAAGCCCCGGCCTGAGCATCTTGCTCAACCCTCAGCTTCTCCCCCGTCACAATCACCCAATCCTAACCAGAACCACGGCACCATCATCCAAGTCACCCTGGTAAAGCGTGAGCGCTCTGAGCCGCTGGGCATCAAACTCATCCGTAAGTCTGAGGAGCCAGGAGTCTTCATCCTGGACCTGCTGCCTGGGGGACTGGCTGCCAAAGATGGCAAACTGAGGAACAATGATAAAGTGCTGGGCATCAACGGACAGGACCTAAGACATGGCACCCCAGAGAGCGCAGCTCAGATCATACAGGTCAGGTACAGACAGACAGAATCACTTCAGAGAGAAAAAGTGGATGTCTCAAACTATTATTAATACAATCTGTTACTTTTAAACACTAGATTGAGATTTCAGGTTTTATAGTAAATGTAAGTGATTGTTATGTGTGTGGCAGGCATGTGAAATGCGCGTGAACTTCGTTGTGATGAGACTTCCTGATCTCTCGGAGGAGGGTGGTGAGGGCCAGAGCAGAGGAGCCAGGAGGGTCCCGGAACTGCAGTACTTCAAGCGTCGATCCGAATACATGAAGGTAAAAAAGCGTGATTCCCAAGCCCTAAGCATAATGTTGACATGTTTAAAGACACAAATATTCATAGCTGTTTTCTGCCATTATGCTTACTAGGAGTGATGCTCACTCCTAATCTTCCATTTCCATTCACATATATATATATATATATATATATAAGCTGTATAGAAATAAAATGTATGCACCATTCACACGTTTGGGTTATTTTTTTAAATATTTCTTTAAAAAGGCAGTAAAAGCAATAATATTATAAAATACTGTTATTACAAAACTTTTTTTCAATTGTAATATATTTTAAAATGTGATTTATTATTGTGATGGCAAAGCTGAATTTTCAGCAGCCATTACTCCAGTCTTCAGTGTCACATGATCCTTCAGAAATCATTCTAATATGCTGATTTGCAGCTCAAGAAACATTTATTATCAATGCTGAAAATAGCTGCACTGCTAAATGTTTTTGTGGAAATTGTGATACCGTTTTTGGATTCTTTATTCAAAAGAATGTTTGCCAAAGAACAGCATTTATTTGAAATAGAATTTGTATTGTCTTTACTGTCACTTTTGTTCAATTTAATGTGTCCTTGCTAAATAAAAGTAATTTATATATACAACACTGGCTAAAGTGAAGGAAACCATACAAGAGAGATGACAAAGTCAGCAAGTCGGTGAGATTAAATGAATTTCTCATACATTTCACACTTTCAATCATGAATTATGATAGCTTCATGGATTGTAATGTGTTAAATTCACGTGTTGTAGTGTTTTGCATATTATGAGGTAGTTTAATGTATTACGAGGTAATTGCAGTGCATTCAGAAAGTATTCAGACCCCCTTCACTTTTTTTCAATTTTGTTATGTTGCAGCCTGATACTACAATTGTTTAAATTCATTTTTTTGTCATTAATCTACACTCCATACCTCCGTATCACAGGTGGACTCCAATCAAGGTGTAGAAACATCTCGACAATGATCTAGAGAAATGGGAGACACCGGAGCTAAATTTCAAGTGTTGTTGCATACCGTACTTATGTTAATGTGATATTTCAGTTTTTCTTTTTAATAAATTTACAGACATTTCTAAAATTCTGTTTTCACTTTGTTATTATGAGGTACGGAGTGTAGATTAATGAGAGAAAAAATTAATTTAAACAATTATAGTATCAGGCTGCAACATAACAAAATTGAAAAAAAGTGAAGGGGGTCTGAATACTTTCTGAATGCACTGTATACAATACCTGGCTATGTAAATGGATCAAAAAGTAAAAGAAAGGTGTTTTGTAATTATAGTTTGACTCGTTGGCAAAAGCTTGGTTGCATGTTTCATAGGTTGTGCTGCCTGCACGTGTGCGCGCGAGGTGACTTTTCACCCAGAGACCAGTCACACCCTGCTTTTGTGACACTTCCTCACCAGCTGAAGACAGAGGCAGCAAACACAGGCTGGGTAGTGGGAGATGAAAGCAGATAGCCCCCTCTCTCTCTCTGGGACTCGTCCCTGATCAAAAGGCCGGGGTGCTGCTCTCTGAGCTGCTGCAGCCACTGTGTTTGTTTGTAGCTGGGGATCAAAGCTGGTAACAGTTAGCTTTCACCTGTGGAGATGAAGCTTGAGCTCACGCTGGGAGGAAGGGCCACCCTGCTGGGTAGGAAGAGGCCACCCCTCCCCCTCTGGAGGTCTGGAGAAGATGGCTGAAAGGAGAGCGTTTTGCCACAATCTATGAGTTATGATGGCAGCGTGTCGGAGCTGCTCACATTAACACATCTCTGCTTCGCAGCAGGATCTGGGATGTTTGTTTTTACAAATGTTTTCACCGCAGGAGTCGGGCACATGTCTTAAACTTTCACTTTTCTCCCATCCCCCAAATACAGACCTTTTCAAAACACTATTACTAATCATTTAGCACGCTTGCATGCAGTTACAATGGATCTGCAGTAAGTTTTTGCATAGTTGAGGTACAGTCTTTTGAGTATACATGACACAACTATAACCATACTTAAATGTTTTAAGGATTAAACATCAACTCTGTCTTTCAGAGCATGCTCACAATGCAAGGCCAGCTGTAGTCTGTTTACTGTGTGTATACTAACTGTTCAAAGGTTTTTGAGCCAGTATGATTTTTTTTAAAGACAGAAATTAATACTTTTATTTAGCAAGGATGCATGAAACTGATCAAAAGTGACAGTAAAGTATTTTACATTGTTACAAGAAGGGAATCATTTCAAATAAAGTTCAAGAATATGAATAAAATGTATCATGGCTTTTACAGAAATATTAAGGAACACCACTGTTTTCAACATTGATAATAGTAGTAAATGTTTCTTGAGCTTCGAATCAGCATATTAGAATAACGGGGATAAATTACAGTTTCAAAAATGTTAAAATAAAAATAATGTGAATTTCGCAATAGGACTCGTCCCTGATCAAAAGGCCGGGGTGCTGCTCTCTGAGCTGCTGCAGCCACTGTGTTTGTTTGTAGCTGGGGATCAAAGCTGGTAACAGTTAGCTTTCACCTGTGGAGATGAAGCTTGAGCTCACGCTGGGAGGAAGGGCCACCCTGCTGGGTAGGAAGAGGCCACCCCTCCCCCTCTGGAGGTCTGGAGAAGATGGCTGAAAGGAGAGCGTTTTGCCACAATCTATGAGTTATGATGGCAGCGTGTCGGAGCTGCTCACATTAACACATCTCTGCTTCGCAGCAGGATCTGGGATGTTTGTTTTTACAAATGTTTTCACCGCAGGAGTCGGGCACATGTCTTAAACTTTCACTTTTCTCCCATCCCCCAAATACAGACCTTTTCAAAACACTATTACTAATCATTTAGGACGCTTGCATGCAGTTACAATGGATCTGCAGTAAGTTTTTGCATAGTTGAGGTACAGTCTTTTGAGTATACATATAACCATACTTAAATGTTTTAAGGATTAAACATCAACTCTGTCTTTCAGAGCATGCTCACAATGCAAGGCCAGCTGTAGTCTGTTTACTGTGTGTATACTAACTGTTCAAAGGTTTTTGAGCCAGTATGATTTTTTTTAAAGACAGAAATTAATACTTTTATTTAGCAAGGATGCATGAAACTGATCAAAAGTGACAGTAAAGTATTTTACATTGTTACAAGAAGGGAATCATTTCAAATAAAGTTCAAGAATATGAATAAAATGTATCATGGCTTTTACAGAAATATTAAGGAACACCACTGTTTTCAACATTGATAATAGTAGTAAATGTTTCTTGAGCTTCGAATCAGCATATTAGAATAACGGGGATAAATTACAGTTTCAAAAATGTTAAAATAAAAATAATGTGAATTTCGCAATATTACTATTTTACTGTATTTTTGATCAAATTAGGCTAATACAAATTTGGTGAGCATGAGATTTCAAAAACAAAAAAATATATTTTGAAAGTTAATGTACATACTAGATAAAACCAAGTTACAGTAGCATTGCAATATCTAGATCTGATAGTCCAGTTTTTGGCATAGTTGGACTGGTACAGTGTTTACATGACTATTTGAAAGATGCATGTAATGTAATTCAGCTGTTGGAGAAATTGCTGTTGCTTTCATCCACATAAAAAAATGTATGACTAAGTTTGTATTGTGCAAGTTGTTTAATGTACATTATCTGGATTCAGGAGCCTCTCACATATATATATATATATATATATATATATATATATATAAGCTGTATAGAAATAAAATGTATGCACCATTCACACGTTTGGGTTATTTTTTTAAATATTTCTTTAAAAAGGCAGTAAAAGCAATAATATTATAAAATACTGTTATTACAAAACTTTTTTTCAATTGTAATATATTTTAAAATGTGATTTATTATTGTGATGGCAAAGCTGAATTTTCAGCAGCCATTACTCCAGTCTTCAGTGTCACATGATCCTTCAGAAATCATTCTAATATGCTGATTTGCAGCTCAAGAAACATTTATTATCAATGCTGAAAATAGCTGCACTGCTAAATGTTTTTGTGGAAATTGTGATACCGTTTTTGGATTCTTTATTCAAAAGAATGTTTGCCAAAGAACAGCATTTATTTGAAATAGAATTTGTATTGTCTTTACTGTCACTTTTGTTCAATTTAATGTGTCCTTGCTAAATAAAAGTAATTTATATATACAACACTGGCTAAAGTGAAGGAAACCATACAAGAGAGATGACAAAGTCAGCAAGTCGGTGAGATTAAATGAATTTCTCATACATTTCACACTTTCAATCATGAATTATGATAGCTTCATGGATTGTAATGTGTTAAATTCACGTGTTGTAGTGTTTTGCATATTATGAGGTAGTTTAATGTATTACGAGGTAATTGCAGTGCATTCAGAAAGTATTCAGACCCCCTTCACTTTTTTTCAATTTTGTTATGTTGCAGCCTGATACTACAATTGTTTAAATTCATTTTTTTGTCATTAATCTACACTCCATACCTCCGTATCACAGGTGGACTCCAATCAAGGTGTAGAAACATCTCGACAATGATCTAGAGAAATGGGAGACACCGGAGCTAAATTTCAAGTGTTGTTGCATACCGTACTTATGTTAATGTGATATTTCAGTTTTTCTTTTTAATAAATTTACAGACATTTCTAAAATTCTGTTTTCACTTTGTTATTATGAGGTACGGAGTGTAGATTAATGAGAGAAAAAATTAATTTAAACAATTATAGTATCAGGCTGCAACATAACAAAATTGAAAAAAAGTGAAGGGGGTCTGAATACTTTCTGAATGCACTGTATACAATACCTGGCTATGTAAATGGATCAAAAAGTAAAAGAAAGGTGTTTTGTAATTATAGTTTGACTCGTTGGCAAAAGCTTGGTTGCATGTTTCATAGGTTGTGCTGCCTGCACGTGTGCGCGCGAGGTGACTTTTCACCCAGAGACCAGTCACACCCTGCTTTTGTGACACTTCCTCACCAGCTGAAGACAGAGGCAGCAAACACAGGCTGGGTAGTGGGAGATGAAAGCAGATAGCCCCCTCTCTCTCTCTGGGACTCGTCCCTGATCAAAAGGCCGGGGTGCTGCTCTCTGAGCTGCTGCAGCCACTGTGTTTGTTTGTAGCTGGGGATCAAAGCTGGTAACAGTTAGCTTTCACCTGTGGAGATGAAGCTTGAGCTCACGCTGGGAGGAAGGGCCACCCTGCTGGGTAGGAAGAGGCCACCCCTCCCCCTCTGGAGGTCTGGAGAAGATGGCTGAAAGGAGAGCGTTTTGCCACAATCTATGAGTTATGATGGCAGCGTGTCGGAGCTGCTCACATTAACACATCTCTGCTTCGCAGCAGGATCTGGGATGTTTGTTTTTACAAATGTTTTCACCGCAGGAGTCGGGCACATGTCTTAAACTTTCACTTTTCTCCCATCCCCCAAATACAGACCTTTTCAAAACACTATTACTAATCATTTAGGACGCTTGCATGCAGTTACAATGGATCTGCAGTAAGTTTTTGCATAGTTGAGGTACAGTCTTTTGAGTATACATATAACCATACTTAAATGTTTTAAGGATTAAACATCAACTCTGTCTTTCAGAGCATGCTCACAATGCAAGGCCAGCTGTAGTCTGTTTACTGTGTGTATACTAACTGTTCAAAGGTTTTTGAGCCAGTATGATTTTTTTTAAAGACAGAAATTAATACTTTTATTTAGCAAGGATGCATGAAACTGATCAAAAGTGACAGTAAAGTATTTTACATTGTTACAAGAAGGGAATCATTTCAAATAAAGTTCAAGAATATGAATAAAATGTATCATGGCTTTTACAGAAATATTAAGGAACACCACTGTTTTCAACATTGATAATAGTAGTAAATGTTTCTTGAGCTTCGAATCAGCATATTAGAATAACGGGGATAAATTACAGTTTCAAAAATGTTAAAATAAAAATAATGTGAATTTCGCAATATTACTATTTTACTGTATTTTTGATCAAATTAGGCTAATACAAATTTGGTGAGCATGAGATTTCAAAAACAAAAAAATATATTTTGAAAGTTAATGTACATACTAGATAAAACCAAGTTACAGTAGCATTGCAATATCTAGATCTGATAGTCCAGTTTTTGGCATAGTTGGACTGGTACAGTGTTTACATGACTATTTGAAAGATGCATGTAATGTAATTCAGCTGTTGGAGAAATTGCTGTTGCTTTCATCCACATAAAAAAATGTATGACTAAGTTTGTATTGTGCAAGTTGTTTAATGTACATTATCTGGATTCAGGAGCCTCCCGTTGGGTTCTCCAGTCAAGAGAAGACAGTGAGTCTAAAGAAGGAGCCTCGACACTCTCTAGGCATCACCATCGCGGGTGGGAGAGAGTGCCGCAGCCGTTTGCCCGTCTACATCACTAGTGTGCAGCCGGTGGGCTGCCTACACAGAGACGGCACTGTCAAAACAGGTCATTCTCATGCCTCCATATAAAATGCTCAGCTCTGAGCATCATGTGCAATGCTTGTGTTAACTGTGATATTATGGCTGCTGCAGGTGATGTATTGCTGAGTATAAATGATATCGACCTGACCCATCTTACCTACAATGAAGCGGTGACCATCCTAAAGACTCAGGCAGCTCAGAACACAGTAACACTGCGAGTTATCCAAACCTTTGCTGAGGAGGAGGAACAGGACGGAGAATCCAGCACCAGAGAAGACATGGAAACACTGGAGGGACCCAAAGAGGATGACATTAACTGGGCTCCTCTCTGGACCCGCTGGTTGGGCCTGCCCAGGTACGATTTGCTTGTTGTTGAGAAATCGATTATTGAGTGCAAAATTCTAATTTGATGTCCTCTTCTGTAACTTTTAGGCAAGTATATGGCCGTATGGGCTTAAACATGATCAAAATTCATAATTTGACCATATATTTTTAATCCCAAGTTACATCCACTGGTGTCGTGATATTATGCTGATGAAGACCAACAGTGAGAGCTGGGGCTTCAGTATCGTGGGAGGATATGAGGAGAGTCGTGGCCAGCAGCCCTTCTTCATTAAAACCATAGTGCCTGGAACACCAGCTCACTTTGATGGACGCCTCAAGTGAGTCTCCTGTGCTCTTTAACAAAATTACCATTCAAAAATTTGGGGTCAGTAAGGTTTTGTTGTTTTTGAAAGGAATTCATTATTCTATTTAGCAAGGATGCAGTATGTTCTTTTGAACTTTTCTGTTCATCCAAGAATACTGAAAAACGTCACAGTTTCCACAAAAATATGAAGCAGCACATGTTTTTAAAATAAGAAATGTTTCTTGAGGAAGAATGTAAAATCCAACTGTGGCACAAAAGGATATTTTGTTGATTTAACATTGACTAATTCAGATGACATATTTCGGAACAAACGGAGTAAAAAAAATATTATTAAAGGCTAATGTACATATTCCAAATGCAGATGACATGGTCATACCAGGACATTCTCAGACATCATTTTAGGCCAGATTTGAAACTTAATGCACTTACACTGCTCCACATTCTTTATTGCGTCTTAGCCTGCCCCCTAGAGGCCATATAAAGCTCAACATATCAAATTATTATTTTTTTGCTGTAAGCTGTTGCTAAATAAATACTTAAGAAACTTAAAATACATAAAGCGTTAGTGAAAATGGACAGACTACCTCAAATGTAGCTGTTTGTATCCGAATCATTCATGCTGAGTTACGTTTGTTCTTCACACTCCCATACAATGTATATTCCAACAAAAACTTGAATAGGTAAATATCGCTTGGCGCAAAAATGAATGACATTACTCTTGGTAACAAATTTTGCTTGATTGGCATACGTTATCGTTTTTAAACACACTACTAATGACATTGTAAAACAATATCAAAAACCTCCAGGACAATCTGCTTGTCCTCGTGTGCTCAAGTGCAATTTTCAGCCCTAACTCGAGTGGCATCTTGTACGTACATTTTATGGCTTACTGGGTAAACAGGTCCATATAAAGTGTAAAGTTACAGAGACACAGCTTATAAACAAACTATGCTACAATAATATCTTGGCGAAAAACGTATAACCAGCTAAATTACATAATGTAAACATGGTATACCACACTGTACATCCTGTCCATGATATTTACAAGTCAGTTTGTTGACTTCCCCGTGTAGTAGACAATCGCAAATGTGCCAGATCATGGTGCTGACTGTTCCTCTAAGCTAGTTCAAACATCTGCTGCACTAGCTTCAAAAGCCCCAACGCTAGTCATCACACTCTGAAAACATTAAAACACCACACACTTCTGACACACTGTTGTCCTTTAACATAAGGCAAATTTACACCATAAGGTGCCTTGTTCATAATACTTTGGGGTAAATGCACTTGTTAAACAGCATCAGAGTTTGCTTTCTTCCCATCTCTCATTATATGTAACAAAACATCTGAGTGCAACACAGGAGCGCTTCTACTACATCAGGAAATGTGCAAAATCTGCTCTAAAGCAAAGTGACAGTGTTGCAAATTCTACTGTACAAGGTACTGGGAGAAGGGGTCTTGTAGAAACCCAGTGAAGACCCTCAATCCGACATATATACAAGGCACTAAGGAGAGGAAAGAAGGGCCTTCCACGAGGATCCAGCAGAAGTCCTTTAGTCAGGTCTGAATATAGGATATTTTGGTAAGAACTCTATAAGAACAACCTGTAGACAGAAAAAAAAGACAATGTTACGCAAGCACACTTGAGGGGTAAAAATCACCAGCCTCGTGGTTTACAACCTTAAGGTCTGACTTTGTAAGAAAATGCAGAACAAAAAGAAAAAAAAGGTCTGAATGAAACATTGAGGAGTCAAATTACCTTTTTAGTTACAAATTACAGAATCACATGATAAAGATGATTGTTGAGAAACGCAAAGTGCAAAGCTTCCTACTTTAGCTTTTAACAACAGTCAGTACTGTGATTATGACAGTTTAAGCTATACATTTAAAATAAATGATGTTCTTTTAAACTATCCATCCAAGAATCTTAAAAAAGACTGCACAAAAAACTGTAAGCAGCACAACTGTTTCAACATTAATATAATATGATGAATGATTTCTGAAAAATCATGTGACACTGAAGACTGAAAAATTCAGCTTTGCATTACAGGAATAAATCACATTTTAAAATATATTCACAAAGAAAAATTGTTATATTAAACTGTAATATTCCACAGTATTACAGTTCTTACCGTTACATTATTTTTAATACAAATCAAATAAATGCAGCCTTGGTGAGCACAATAGATATCTTTCAAAAAAAATTTGAAAGGTAAGTTAAACAGGCTTTTTTATTTTGTATTTATCATACATAAGGTACAATTTGATGCCGTCACTTTAATGAACATGGTTGTACTTGTGACACATAAATATCACAGTTTTAAAAGTTATTTCTGCCTGTTTTTAAAATAAGTATGAGTTCATTTGCAAAAACAGATAATTCCATTTTTTAAAAATCATGTTTTGTTTTTTTATCCTGCATTCCAATCAATATCAATCAAACTGCAGTTGGGTTGTTTTGATTAAATAATAATATCTAAAAAATATACAGCTAACTAACAATAAAAAACATGATTTATGAGTTATCATAAGGAGGATTTATCTGTTTTTGCAAATAAACTCTTCATATATACAGCATTGTTGATTATGGTCACACAAACAAATATTCCCTTAGAGCTAATTCAACCATAAAATTGGATCTTGTTTTTTTTTTTTTTTGGAAAATATTTGTGATGATTTTACAATTTATTACAAAAACTATGAAATTGAATTTGTCACAAAACGACAAGTGAGACAAAGGCTGAATCTTTTTGACTGACTAAAAATAATCAGTACATAAGAGACATTTGTTCAAAAATCAGTCATCACAACTCACTTGTGCATGATAAATCAGATGAATACTCTAATGAGATGATGCACAAAGTTTCCCTGACTTCTCTTAGATTTTAAATTATTGTTGCACAATCAATTTTGTGGTGCATTTGCAGTAATTTAGGTAGCAGCTTATAGCCCTGAAATGAAAAAGAAGTAATTCACTTTTAATCACCGTTAAGAAACTTTCATGAAAAACAACATCCACGAACTTACATATTCCATCATGTTGCTGCTCTCACATTTTCTCTTGCTGAGTTTCCAGTGCAGCCCCAGCTGAAGGCGAGACAAGAAGAGACGGGTTAGACAAAGCCGTGCGGGAGATCTTCAAAATAGACGCAAGCACTTCAGATGCTCAGACACATTTTACACACAAGGGTTAGCTGAGGTCAAGCAGTGGTCAACGATTAGCTGAGTTTCCTTAACATGTCTGTCAGTCAAAGCTTCGAGACACAACAAAACGAACGTCGCTTTTTACTGCTGACCTTTCCACAGTCTGGTCAGACTCTGCACTATATCAATGCATCAGACCAAAATGGCTGCGAGGGCAACAAGCATTTGACAGGGTCAAATGTTAGCAGCCATTTTAATGATTGTTATCCACCACACACCAAGACCTGAACGGCTCTTAACATGGCAGCTAAATTGGAGATGATCCGCTGTCCTAATCTTTGTGTGTCAGATTAATTCTGCTATGAGTTTACCTTATGATATAATCTGTTGTTTTCCCATTCTAACAATTTCTGGATGGATCTTCGCGTCTGAAAACACACAAACAAAAATGAGCTTTCACAAATCAATAATTATACACAAACAAAAATAGACAAACACACAGGTTTTTATGCTAATCACCCTGTCAAACTCTTCAAACACATGCTTAACAAATGCCAATAAAACTCCCAGGGCATGAAGACTTCAGAGGCATTTATGGAGCGAAGCTCGTAGTTAAGCACCTTGTAAGCTGCACGTCACGGCCAATAACTTAAAATTTGTAGTTGTAAAATCGCCACCTTTCCACAATTCAACAAGCCTTCTGACATATATCAGTTTCACACACAGTGGATGCAGTTTACTACTTGCCTCCTCACTGAGTGGGTTTATTTATTAGGTGTTCAAATGAGGCAGTAAGTAATTAATACAGATTAATGGGGGAAGGACCGGTCATGTCTGAGGAAGGACTCACTCTCTTGTTGAGACATATGACAGGCCACAGACTGCAGCCCACCGTACAGCAACAGCACAGGCAGCCGCAGAGCAACCATTTCACATTGACCGGTAGGTTCTTCTTCAAGCAAGCGTTTACTCGATTGACGCTCGTCTTGAACTCCTCTGGAGCAACCTAGAGCAGATGGGAGAGAATCAAAACAGGACTGTAAATAAGTTAGTAAATGATTCTGTGTGTATTAGTAGGAAGGGAATATTTAAAAAAATATATAAATAAAAATATATTAAAAATAATAAAAAGGTAAATATTTTTAATAGATTATAAATAGTAAAGCAACAACAAAATGTTCATTTAAGAAATACAAGAAAAGCTCCATATAAAGTAAATGGAATTTTTTTTAAGAAAAATGTTTAATGTTTGCAGATGTTCTCTGGAGATCTCACAATTGCACGCTTGTAACTTGCCAACCAAGCTCTGACCCTCTCAGAGCAAAGGGAGGACAAAAAGATGAGATAAGCCCGTGGCCTGTGGCTGCGCCATCTAAACAACATGAATGGCTGCTCATTCCTCTCTGGGTATGTACGCCATAAAACCGGGGTCGTAATCTTTTATGGCAGGATGCAAAGGTCTCTTTGCAAACAGCAAAAGAACTCGGAATAAAGCCCAGCAGGCCTGATCTGCACCCTTCAGTCATCATAATCCTGACCTCATCTGTCACATGTCACCCTGGGTCACAATACTGGAGCTCCGCTTTATTGCCCCGCACTTCCCTCGGTCTGCTCTTCCCCCTGTAGCCTTTTTGTATTTCTGCGTCCGACCCAGGAAGCTTCCTATTCTTGTGGACGGCACAGTGTTTCTTTCATTATTTTGTCTCTGGGAGCTGTGTCCTCCCATCGCTGGGGATCCCTGCCTACCGGAGCCCTGGACGGTTTACTTATTGACAGATTCTGTTGCAAAAATGCAGCAAGCTTGGATTAAAACCATTTTAGAGACTTCATCAAGGGATTCATTAATCAGAGGCTCATAGCATGGTGAATTATGGTGTAAGGTTAAAGGTCAACAGGGAAAGATATTTTATTCACACCATAAATAAAATTCAATTGGATATACTTTGTAGATGTGAGTTAGAAATCATTACCTTTCCTGTGAGAACGGAAGGAAACTCTGTGTCAAATTTGTTGCTTAGTCCAAACCTGCAAACACAGATTTTTAAAAAGGTTATGATTATGGGGGAAAAAAAGATGTTAAGGGCCATTCCCACCACATAACAAAAAATATAATGCATTGGTAAAAAATAATCATGAGATACTATGCAATAATTATGATAAAAAGTTCAAATTATGACATGAAATGTAACAATGTTGAACTACTAGTCAATTTTGACAGAAAATATTATGACACAAAAGTCAGAATTATTAAATACAAATAATGAAATTATGAGACATTAAGTCATAGTTATGTGATAAACATTGAAATTATGACATTCCAAGTTGTAATTATGCGATAAAGTCGAAACTATGGTATAAACAGTTAATTGACTTTGTGATAATGACTTTTTATCTCATAATTATGACGTAATGTCACAATATAGACTTTTAATCTCATAATTAATGTTTACCAAAGCATGTTTTTTTCCTTATGTGGCAGAAATGGCCTTACAAACAAAGGCTCTGTTTGTCATGACAGGGGAAAAAGATAGCTTGGCTAACACTGGGTTCATTTCAGTTAGATGTAGAAGTAGATGTAAATGAAGGACTTGAAATCAACACAGACACAACAAAGTGAGAAGGTTGAGTTTCTACATTTAGCTTGAATTGCCAGAGAATCTGAAGGCTGCATAAGTGTCTCATGTGATGTCTGTTTATGATCCATCTACTGTCCCATGTAGAAACATCACGTTGTTTACCTCATTAAATAATAAAATACCTCAAAGCTCTACTGGTCTAGCTGGTGATTCAACTTCAGAAATGTGTGCATAACTGACAGTTGCAAGGTTACTTGTACTGTCCAATGAAAGCGATTGCATTAACTATAATATTATCTGATCTCCTAAGTTTACCTCAGCATACGTACAGTACAGTACAGTTACCCACAACTTCAAATTAAAGCAAAGATCCTAATGAGTTTGAGTGTGGTTACAGGGCAGCCTTTATCCACGGACAGCAATAAAACCATAAATCTCTGTGCTAACAACAAGGCTTCGGGTAAGAAGGGCTGATTCTTCCGCTTAAAATAACTGTCAGGACACAGCTGGAGAAGCTCGGCCTACGTGTATTTTAATACCACAACTTAGCGACAAAAACATGCAGTGAGCTTAGCATGGAGGCTATACACACACAGACATGAGCGAACAGTGACTAACAGCGGTGCTGCCGCATTCATACGCTTACACGGTGAAGTGACCAGCCCCACGCATGACCACAGGGTCGGGACAGTATCTGACGAGATGTTCTTCACTCACAATTCTCTCATCTTCTTCTAACTCATAAATGGTATCAAAGTCCGCCATGTTGGGCAGTAGGACGCTCATGACGTCATGGCACAGTGCTGTGGAGGGAGCGTCATCGCAGCGTCGACTGGCACTGTCCATAAACCCCAGCGTCTTGTTATTTCAGATAGCCTAGATATGAAACATTATATTGAGTTACTACTTGGGCTGAAAAGTAGTCAAGCAAAACGCACTAGGTCTGTATGTGAAGCTTTTAAGCTATTTGTATGATGATCTCATACCCTTTTATTTTTATTTATTTATTTATTTTATTATTATTTTATTTTTTTTACGTGTATTATACTTTTTTCTGTATATTCTCATTTTCTACATATTGTAGTCGATATTCAATGTTTTCTATACTATATGTTGGAAGCTACTGTCATGTTCATTGGCTGTAATAGGCCTATGACTGGCATTTAAAAAAAAGACTTGCACCGTACACAAATAAATTACAAAAGGGCCCTGAAACTCTTTTTGTAATTTATTCGTGTACAGTGCTAGTCTTTTTTTCACACATTCTGTATAAGCTAAACATTTTGAGTGAAGTGAGGAGCTTATGCACAAAATGTTGATTTTTTGTCAATTTCAAGAGCTGAAATTAAATATTATTTGAGCTGTTTAATTCGTTTTTCAACCCTACTTGGGACCTGTTTACAGAATGTTTATAACCCCGAAATGTGCGATTTTGTGGTTTTCTAGCAATAAACAATAAATAAAATTAAAAGTAAATAGACACCATTTTAAAAACTCCACAGTGTATAACATAGTTGCACATTTTGTCTAAATTAAGCTGTGCTCAGTAGGTAGGCCTATGGCCAGGGTTTGTGATTATTGACAGGGCTTTCATTTATAGGCATATTTCCAATAAATTACAGAAAATATATTTGTTTGATCCTGTTTCAGGGTAATATTGAATTAAGTTTTGAATCTTTGCAAAAATTGAATGTGATTATTTTCTTGTCTTCCTGTAGAAGACAAGAAAATGGAGTGTGTGGAGGGAGCGTCATCGCAGCGTCGACTGGCACTGTCCATAAACCCCAGCGTCTTGTTATTTCAGATAGCCTAGATATGAAACATTATATTGAGTTACTACTTGGGCTGAAAAGTAGTAAAGCAAAACGCACTAGGTCTGTATGTGAAGCTTTTAAGCTATTTGTATGATGATCTCATACCCTTTTATTTTTATTTATTTATTTATTTTATTATTATTTTATTTTTTTTACGTGTATTATACTTTTTTCTGTATATTCTCATTTTCTACATATTGTAGTCGATATTCAATGTTTTCTATACTATATGTTGGAAGCTACTGTCATGTTCATTGGCTGTAATAGGCCTATGACTGGCATTTAAAAAAAAGACTTGCACCGTACACAAATAAATTACAAAAGGGCCCTGAAACTCTTTTTGTAATTTATTCGTGTACAGTGCTAGTCTTTTTTTCACACATTCTGTATAAGCTAAACATTTTGAGTGAAGTGAGGAGCTTATGCACAAAATGTTGATTTTTTGTCAATTTCAAGAGCTGAAATTAAATATTATTTGAGCTGTTTAATTCGTTTTTCAACCCTACTTGGGACCTGTTTACAGAATGTTTATAACCCCGAAATGTGCGATTTTGTGGTTTTCTAGCAATAAACAATAAATAAAATTAAAAGTAAATAGACACCATTTTAAAAACTCCACAGTGTATAACATAGTTGCACATTTTGTCTAAATTAAGCTGTGCTCAGTAGGTAGGCCTATGGCCAGGGTTTGTGATTATTGACAGGGCTTTCATTTATAGGCATATTTCCAATAAATTACAGAAAATATATTTGTTTGATCCTGTTTCAGGGTAATATTGAATTAAGTTTTGAATCTTTGCAAAAATTGAATGTGATTATTTTCTTGTCTTCCTGTAGAAGACAAGAAAATGGAGTGCCCCCCCCCCTCCTTTTATTTTACGCTTTTAAAATAATAAAGTCAAGACTGTATACTGTTTGCAAACAGGCTAAAAGCAAGGCAGGGAAATCAGTGTACTTAACTGCTGTAATCAAACTGTTGATTTGCTCTAATGTCTCACTCTCAACTGAAATGTAAAAAGAAAGAAAGAAAGAAATACCAAGCACATTACAACATTAAATACTTGGGAGATTTAGAGCTTGTCACACTGATGACTGAGTGATGCACCTTGCAAACAAGGAAGTATTTATACTGATTGCTTTCTTCCCAAATAGGCTATTCTAGATTAAAAAGTTCCTGACACACATTTCTATACTTGTAATCCATTTTTCGATATTTAATGACATGCAGCTGTTCCCACAATTTATTTTTAAACTATTATTCGTCATTTTTTTGTGTGAAAATCGTTCATTTAAAACTAAATCCTGCTAAACCAATGGTTTATATAAACGATATGTTTGATCTAATCATCCAATTTCAATGAATATGCTACTGCATTCGTACAGAAATACATAGCCTTAGAATTTTATAAATTAGATTTGAGCTTTTTTCAGTTAATTTAAAAAGTGTTTTGCTCTCACTCACAAATGCATATACAATTATTCTGTAAAGTCTCTCAAATAATACAATGCAATAAAATGCATGTATATTAATTTTACAATTAAAAATTATGTTTTAAATCATTTTAAATAATCCATTTTATTTAGCAAAAACAGGACATGCACACATTTTCAATCATTTTTAGGAAGGCTCTATGCAAAACTATGCAAAAGTAGTTGAGTTTTTGGCAGGTTTGTGATGGTGCAAAGATAAACCTTTATGCGTTCAGTCGATTTTATGCTACAACCCTCAAGTCATGATGTAAATATGTCAAAACAATATTTAATGTGATATCTGTGTGATAATGACTGACCTTTGAACATAGCCTAGTAAGGGACTGCATTTCCTTCAAACTGCTCCTTCAGGTACTGTAGGACTGATCATCCAAACAGCGCTTTAAGGTTTATAACAAATATATTTACTACAATTTCAACACTGCAACATAATATTTAAAGCAATTTCTTCTATAAAAGTGATCAATACAATTAAGATTATGTCAAATTATGTCTATACCCCTACTGGAAAAATCATGTCATATCAGCTTTAGCTGTTTTTTGGAAATGTGTAGCTTATTCTTTTAGAAGTCCTAGATGGTCTACCAGCTTTAATTGGTCCAGCTAATCCATTTTCTAGATTGGACCAGCTAATGACCTCTTGTCTGTGCTAGTGTATAGCTAAAATCAGGCTATTAGGAAATGTAGACTGTTGTATGACATGATTCATGTTAGCTTATGATTAATAAACCATCAGAACATGTTTATATGGGTGACTATATCACTTATAGACTGTAAAACCATGAGATCAGTAAGCTGCAAGTCAGAACAAATCCAGTCAAAAACCAGTCATAAGTAGCACAGGTATATTTGTAGCAATAGCCAAAAATACATTGTATGGGTCAAAATTATCGATTTTTCTTTTTGTTTGATATTTCCCTCACCGTTTCAATGCTGCTCCAAACAATTCGCCAAAAAGTGTAAATGATGGTCATATACGATATGTACTGGCCTATATGCTGCAAATACATATTGCTGTCTGTGCTGAATATGTGTTCATAATATATAGCCAACCATAACAATCCGAAGGCCAGACCTGGGTTTTGTGAGCACCTTTTTATACAGTCTATGGTGAGCACACACGTTGTTGATGCAGGTGTAGACTACGCAATAAAGAAAGCGACAGGTTAGTGTGGAGGCTCAACGCACAGCGCAGTGACGCCCTCTGCCGGTCAATTAGCTGCAAGAGCGGCTCACTATGAAATAAAATGTAGCTGCTGGAAGGACACATTTTTATGACACATTTTCTGATTTTTTTAAAATGCCAAAACACTTAATAACAAGCATATAACCACAACAACCTCAAAAACAATAGAGGACAAAATACAAAAAATAATAACATTTTCTGATATTTATGGTAGCCTACAACACGTTATTTCTACATCATTTCCTTTCCTTTTTTTTAACGAAATGAAGAATGATCTTGAGATTTCATTATAAATTAATCAGCACAACTGCAGAAGGACCTCTAGAGGGCAGTATACACCAATTAATTTGTTTGCGTGAAATTGCGTCGTGTCTACGGATCATTGAATAACATCACATTTCTGTGTAGTTATGTGAATTACTTGTAAGGATTGTATGTGACATATAATGAGATACATTTCTGTTGCACAGTTGTCTAATGTTGTAACATTGCTATTCGCTATTCATTGTCAGTATGAAAATCTGATATGGCGTGACCTGTGGCACTTTGGCCTGACCATTGTCTGGATATGACCATTCCGTTAGCGATAATGTCACAGTAGACTGTATGCTCCACATAATTTAGAAACAAATGAGTAAAATGTAGACTAAAGCCTGTGCCTGCATGAGAAGTGCCAAAAAAAGACCATACTAAAGAGAGCCTGCCAGAACACGTTTAAAGGGGTCATATGATGCGATTTCAAGTTTTCCTTTCTCTTTGGAGTGTTACAAGCTGATTGTGCATAGATAAGATCCCTGAAGTTGCAAAGACTAAAGTCTCAAAACCAAAGAGATATTCTTTATCAAAGTTAAGACTCTGCCACGCCCCCCTAAAACGGCTCGTTCTAACACGCCCCCACATATCTACATCACTATGTGGAAATATTAGCATAATGCCGCCCAAATGTTCACGCAAAGAAAGAAGGCGTGGTTTCAGTAACCGCAGTTAGTGTTGAAGCAGCATGTCAGGGAGACGCTGTGTGTTTCTAGGCGAAAGCAAAAGCACTTTATTTGGCCTTCCGAAAGTAGATGCATTTAGGAATCTTTAAGATTACTTACAACAGAACAGCAATGCATTTTATGGACGACCGTTTCGTGAACCTAGGAGAGGAGGTAATTCTGACTTTGTTATGACATTCTGGCACTTCTGAATCAGCTACTGTTTTGTTATTAGTTTAAGGCTCTGACAGTCAACCTGAAAAAAACCAAAATTATGATCTTTCAGAAAAGATCCAGATCCCAGGGAACACAACACACATTTACATTAGGCACTAAGCAGATAACACACACATCACACTATAACGACCTGGGTTTGAAAATCACATCCACTGGAAACTTTAATCATGCTGTGAATGAACTGAGAGATAAAGCACGCAGGGCCTTCTACGCCATCAAACGGCAATGTCCTATAGAGATCCCTATTAGAATTTGGCTGAAAATATTAGAATCAGTAATTGAGCCCATTGCCCTCTATGGCAGTGAGGTGTGGGGTCCACTGACAAATCCCAATCAAGATTTCACCAAATGGGAAAAACATCCGATTGAGACCCTGCATGCAGAACTCTGTAAAAATATATTACACGTGCACTGGCACACAACAAATAATTCATGCAGGGCAGAATTAGGCAAATATCCTCTAATCATAAAGATACAAAAAAGGGCAATTAAATTCTGGAAACATCTGAAGCTCAGTGACCCCCAATCATATCATTATAAAGCCCTGCAACACCAAGAGATGAGCAAAGAAAGCAAGATGATCCAGAGCTTCAGTCCTGATGCTTCACTAACATCTACTGCTGCTCTGAATCACAACATCAGAATCAGTCAGATTACTGCACAAATCAAACAGAACTACATCACTCACTGGCAAACCCAAACACAAGAGCAGAGTAAAGTGCAATGCTATTTGGCCCTAAACTGAGAGTACAGTATGGCAGAGTGTCAGATAAGAAACTGAGAGGCACGTTGACCAGATACAGACTCAGCGGACACAAGCTGATGATAGAGACGGGCAGACACAGAAAAACATGGCTGCCACCGGAGCAGAGACTGTGTTCACACTGTGATCTGAATCAGATGGAAACAGAACTGCACTTCCTAACAGAATGCCCCAAATACACAGATATACGGACAGTGTTCTATGATAAAATACAGCAGATCCATCAGACATTTAAAACTCTTTCAAACCAGGAGAAACTGCTGTATCTGTTGCACAATATGTGTCTGTCTGTCACCATAGAAGAGAAAACACTCAACCTGCCCTGTTCTGATGTTTCCAGCACATCTATATTATATTATGCCAAATTACTGTATTATATTACTTAGAGAGAGAGAGAGAGGGGTCACATCACAGTGGAGTCAGCTGTCTGAACCGTGGCTCTGTCTTTACATTTATTTTGAAAGATGAAGCTTGGGATTATGGTAAGGGGCGTTACATTTCCGACGAGTGCTTGCGGTGTTCGGCCAATCACAATGCACTGGGTCAGCTGGCCAATCAGAGCAGACTGCGCTTGTCGGAAGGCGGGACTTTGTAGAAAACTAAGCGTTTGAGAGAGGCGGGGCATAGAGGACCTACAATAATGTACAGTATTTGAAAAATAATGTGTTTTTTGAACATTAAAGCATGTCAACATATTCTGTTACACCAAATACACAAAATAATGATCTTTAAAAAAGCATCATATGACCCCTTTAAGACGCTTGGCTTTATGTAAGAAATAACACTCTCTCTTATTTATTTATAAGTATTTTATTGTAATGTTATGTGAGTCTGTTGAAAGTTTGTGAGTCTTAAATAAGGATGGAGATGGATTTCAGAGAAATGGAAGAGGTTTTGTTTGTGCACAGTCTTTAGAATGGAAAGGATTCAGTTCTCTTCTCTGTCTAAAGGAAGAATGCTTTATCTGAGGCTAGAGATGCTCTCAGCATGACAGATTTACAACTTTCTTGGAAACTTAAAAATAACAACATGTGTGTCCCAACATGTGTATGATGTTTGGGGACAGATTGCACTCAAAATAGTTAAAATTATGAATCATATGTTTTCACAATTAGAATTAGGTCACGATACTGTTCATATATAACATTGCTAAATTTATATTTATTAGGACGTTGAGTTTAAAATTTCATTGGAAATATGTGCTAGTTCAGAAATGTTAGATGTAATGTTCTTCTCATAGACTTTATAGACTGCAGTCGTCCCCTAGTTTAATTCTCCTGTGTAAAATCTGAAATGAATAAATGTCATGAGAAGTTTTGTTAAAGAATATCCTCAAAATCTTATTTTTAATATACTATAGCTAAACACTGAACAACACGTGTGGTTATACAATTATGTATCCAACAAATTCCAAAACAGATCAGTTGCTTTAAGACAGCATATACTCAAGAGCAGTGGCATAAACATTCATATGTGCATGAGAAGACGATAAAGGCAGTATGGATGGATATTATTGGTGAGACCTTATTTTTTTGTTCCAAATTCACTGATGACTTCTTCTGAGGATTTCTGTCAGATACAACCACAGACCCCCATCAGTTCAGTTAATTCTGAAAGCTTTTCCCACTTTACCAACATTTGCAACAGTTTCACATTGCCATTCATCATTTATGAGTTCATCATCAGTAATCCCATCTTGTTTTTCTTTACAACATAAACCAGGAGAATATTTGGTTATTCTGTCAAAAAGCATACAGCCTTTGGTTCAGTGCTTAAGGAGTTTTGAGTCCAGAGCTCCCATAGCGCGCAGTAGATCAGATGTTTCTGAATTGTTTTCAATGTCAGAATTCTTGACAGATTATAAACAGTTCATTTTTAGTCATTGGAACCCAGTGGGGACAAAAAGAATTTACTTTGATCTGAAGGCCAAAGTCTAAGACAACTATTTTTAAGACAAACAGTCTGTTTGATTTAGTCAGAACTCTTTGACCCTGCCTTTGGGCGTCATGGGAGTTTATTCAAATATTTGGAGCTATTTGTATTTTCGGTGCTACCTTTCTGGGAAAAGGTGGGCAAAAGCCATATCTTTGGTGAGTGAGGTCGACCCCATTGTCTCAGGCTGTATGTGAGATGTATACAGATGTGGTTCCCCCCAACCCCGATCCTGCCGTTCCCTGCACTCCCTCACCAGAACACAGCGTGGGAAGTGCGAGCAGAGGGAAGAACACTCCATTAATGGGAATTGCACATAGGAAGGAGAATGGGGTATGATAGGATTTCAAGGCATTCTGTTTTGTCACTGATTGCAGGAATGTGTTTTGGCAGACTCCCAAAGGTCGCAATATACCACCTCTATTTTAGTGATTAATGAAGCATCTTGCCACCGGGGGGCTATTTTCCTTGGGAAGGGGACTCTGGAAGTGGCAACACAGGGACTTACACATTGTTGAATGAGAAAAACAAAAGGGTCCCAATGGGAGAGAGCCTTTAATTAGATGCATGTGTGATGTTTCTCTCAAAGATAATTTTAGAAGATTCCATTATAAACTATTAACTATTAAGATGAAAACTGCAATTCACAATCCATATAATATAAAGGGCCAAAAATCCTCATTACCAGTTTTTGATAGAGGTCTCTTATGCTCAGTTGCATTTATATGATAAAAAATATATTGTGAAATAATATTACAATTTAACATAACTCAAGAAACATTTATTATTATCAATGCAAAAAACTGTTGTGCATGCAGCTTCATATTTTGTGGAAACTGAGATGTATTTTTTCAGGATTCTTCGATGAATAGAAAGTTCAAAAGAATTGAATTTATTTGAAATATAATTTTTTTATGACATTATAAATGCCTCACTTTTGATCAATTGAATGTGTCCTTGCTGAATGAAAGTATTAATTTCTTTAAAAAAAATCTTACTGACCCCAGACATGTGATTATATATGTATAATTGTCGCTGGATAGATAGATAGATAGATAGATAGATATTTTTGTGTTATTTAGTACTTTTTCTTGGTTAATGAAATGGAAAAAAAATGTAGGAAATTATGCATGATCACGTAATATTTATATTTATTTGGAGCAAAGGAAATTGAGAACTCTGATTATCTGTAGAGCTCGGACACTGTATGTACTTCCTGTGAGTTTGAAAAAATATGATGTGTGCGTGAATGCCATGTTTGCGCTTGTAGCCAGAATATGATGAACCCTAACCCTCCCAACATCCTTCCCTTGTTTGTTTATAGCTCATATTCCTGAATCAGTTTACATGTCTCACAACCTTCATAACAAGCCAATAACACCGCCAATCCTCAATAAGTCAAGTGAACTTTTACAAAGCACACACTGTTTATCTTTAATATGACAAGCAGAAACGGTAACAATATGCACCTTTTTCACCTTTAGCGCCAAAGCTGGGGGGCACTGTTGGCCCTTAGGAAGTTTTGTGTTTGGAGCTCTGTTGTGATGGGAATGATGGAGAAGCCCTTCCTGACCTTTTCTTGCTCACAGAGGTATTGTCCTGGTGACAGACAGACTGCCGTCACCTCACCCCGTTCAGGAAATGTGTCTCTGCAACCAAGGAGCAGGAGGAAGAGTGCACAGATGACACGCAGCCTAACCATCTCCACCAAGAATCTTATAATAGTCAGTCTAACCTTTACTGGGAATATACCTTATCGGAAAAATCATGCTATAGGAAGAAGAATGCAGTACTTGACAGGCAAACCATTGTCATCGTTATGTACTAGTACAAATGCAATCATGACTCTGAAAAGGTGCTATATATAAATATAGAGATCTTTATTTATGCTTGGTTAATATTAAAATACAATTATAATACAAAACAAATATATGTAGAAAATATCAGTGCATACAAATTTACTTCTCAAATACCAGTCAGTCAAAATAACATTATTGAAAGCATCATTTGGCAGTATATACATTTCATGATTTGGAAGACAGTCCATCAACTATGAATGTAGTATTTGGACTTAATAATAATTAGCAATAACGGGCCTAACTGCTTTAACAACTGTCCATATATAATCTGATTTAACCAATGCAATGATTTCCCATCCATTCCATCATGTTAAGGAGTTAATACTGATAGCACCTACATGTGTGCACGTTTTTACTATAATTATCATGACCATTTATATAGTGACCCGCCTGTTGACAATATTATAGCCTGCCCTGCAAGCTTTAGTAGTATTTTAGCATGAAAGACTACTGAATCAGTAACAGAATACGTTCCTCTGGTTAATAGCTGCACAACATATTATGTGCTGTTATGTATACAGTAGTGTAAACAACATAAATATGGAAAGTACACAACGCAGTGTAACTATAGTTGAACAGAGCAAGGCCATTTTATTGTGGTCCCCATTTGATCGCTAATTAACAGAATGTTTCCTATTAAATGTGCATGAATAATTTACTTGATAAGGCTTTAGAAACCTTTTTCACAGTGATAGACTGGATAACTGAGTCCTGCCATGTGGAAGACGTTAAGCTTGACTAATTTCTTTAAAATGATCCAGATTAAGATCTATGATGATAAAAAAAATACTATATGCAGGAACAAAAGTGATTCATTTTAGCTTCACTGAGCAAGACTCAGGAAAACGGCCCTCAGACAGAAGCAAAAGAACATGGAAATACAATGCTCATCCGTCGTGTTGATGATCAATGTGTCCTGCTGTTTCAGATTGAGTTCTGGGAAGGAATTTCAGACCGCACATTCAATTATTCATGATCTGTGGTCTTTGTTTGACATTTGCGTCTGACAGAGTAAAATATAAGTGAAATTTATTCTAAAGAAAAATATTTTCCTAAAACAAAAAAGAGCTTTAGTGAGCGCCGAAATAATTTTAGCATAATAAAAATAAAATACCATATAACCAAAATTCCAGTTTTCATTACAATAAAATATTTATCTAGAAATAAAATAAGAATTGCCTTTGTCCTCTCGTTCTAACCACTGAACAAATGATTTCATAATTAGCCACCATTCTGTATGAAAAATGCTATTTCGCTGGGAAAAACAGTGCCATTATTGTAATAAAATGTGTTTGTTGTGTTCACAGTAGACTGCAGGAATACCTGAGGTGGTCCATTTGTATGTCACACTGCCACAATGAAATGAGTGGCAGCCCACTGTACTCACACACTACCTTGAAAAAGTGCAGAGAAAGAGAAAATGTGAAACTCTGAATGACCAGTCCAGTACAGAATAAAGTGGAAAAAAGTGGGAGGAAATACAAGAGATCTATCTCTAAACCAGTCAGATCCTCCAAAACCGGGTGAGACTTCTGGTGGCTGAAGAGTGCAGATCAACTCAAACAGGTGGTGTGGAGTAACGGACCACATAGTTATAGTCTGGAGGTGGGCTATGACATTCCAGCTCTGGGTCGAGTGAGGAGTCCTCCAGACTCAGGTCCAGTGAGGGAACAAGCGGTGGGTATTTCTCCTTCTCACCCTCCAGCAGAACTGACTCCTTACTTTTGCTCTTCATCCTGTGGACGAAGCAAACCGATTTGAATGAATTCCAATTGAAATAGTATTATTCTGTTGTACTTTGCTCTGTGTGTTGCTATAACTCTTCATCTGGGGTCAACGGGTCAGACACCCTGGAGGGAGTCTGTGAGTTTGCATTGCTTTTAGTTAGGGCTGCACGATAAATCGCATGCGATATTTAACGCGCATCTTGTCAGAAAGCCGGTTCTGTAATCAGCTGTAAATCTCCATCACCTGCGTGATTTCACATTGAGCAGCATTAACTACACAGAGCCGTTGTTCACTGACGAGCTGCGCCAAAAATCACGTGAATATGAACCGGCTTTTCTGACAAGATGCGCGTTAAATATTGCATGCGATTTATCGTGCAGCCCTACTTTTAGTCTATAGTCTCTCAAGGGGCAATAAAATTTGCAGTAAATGCCTATGCGAAATGGCATGTATTGGGGTTTGTACACAGAGTGAAGCAGAGCTGTCAGTGCCAAGCACTTCACATATATGCATACTAAATGTGGGAGTACCAGGTGGAATCCAGAGGCACAATGTAGAGGGAGAATCTTGGACGTAGCAGTAAAGCTGTAGAAGGTCAAAGGTGACAGTGATTGAGTGGGTCCTCGGCAGGGGCCGCCTCTTTACAATATATACATCATTCTCTACATGCTCCGAGTGGCTCTTTTTTCCCATGCCTGTGACCATGGCAACTTGTGCATGGATTTGCCAGCTGGTTGCAGGCTGTGCCCAGCTTTTCATCATATCGGGTTGGGATGAGGAGGGCACTGGACATGGAAAGTCGGGGGAGTGCTGACAGAGGCCAGACAGAGTGTTTTTAATCAAAACCTGTTGACTACGTTCATTTGTAATTAAACTTGGCTCATCAATCATAGCAGTAGAGGAATTTAAAAATGGTGGAAGTGTGGTGTTGTGTTCTCTGGAACACTTGAATCTGACTGGTTGATCGCAGCATTCGGCGATCAGATGTTTGGCGCTGCTTTCATGTCTCTTGTATTATTCTGTGGACTCGCTCACAGTCATATTTGTACACTGCAGTGGACAATTTCTTTTCTTATAAAGTAATTGCTCCATGTTGGGGATTATTTATTTTCTTCTTTTTTTCATTAATTTATTAATGCATTAATGTGTTGGATTTTGCAGATTTTTCATTACTCCTTTTTATGTAAATGTAAAAGTTTTTACCGTCACTTTTGAGCAATTTAATGCATTTTTGCTGAATTAAAGTATACATTTCTTTTTAAAAAATCATGCTGACCCCAAACTTTTGAGTGTTAGTATACAGTATTTTTTATTTTTTTTTACAAGACCGTAAAATAAGATCCTTTTATAGATGAAGATCATATAATATAGCCCTGGCATTGTGGTGTAGCCACTGTTGCACTCAGCTGCCCTTATCTAATGCCAGTCACATATTTAGACTGAACACTTTTAAACAGCATGACTATGATTAGTCAGTTAACCACTTTGTCTCTCCAGGTCTGAGTCATAAACCTCCAATCAGTAAGAGATTATCACTATTTGTCTAGCTGCAATTGGTGGTCCAAACCCCTGCCCTCAAATATTAGGATGCCGTATAGTCCACAAGGCCTTGAATGCAATTTAGAGGATAACCTTTTTAGATTAACCCTGGCCTTTGCTGCACTGGAAGACCATAAACGCAGTCTCAGATCTCAAACGCTTTAATAAAACCAAGGCTAATCCAGCCCAATGGCCTGCCATTAATAACTTACAAGGCCACCTTCACTTTAGTTTTCAGTGCCATTTGCCCTGGGGCCCATTTATGAACAAGTAATGATGTCTCAGACCCCAGCACACTTTAGTCTGTGGTTAATAAATTATTAGGCTGGTCTCAGGCAAGAACTGACTATGTTTTTAAGGAGATCAACTTAATTTATATTGAGCATTCAATATATTTAAGTTGTATTCACAGCTTACCTTCTGTAGCAAAAATAATAGAACCCTAAATGGAATATATTGTAATCACTACCAGTATTAAACAATCATTCTCTCAAATACTTCCTAAATAAAATAAAGGCATGTTATTGTATGAGATGGCCATGTGCCATATCTGTAGCATGTTTCAGCGATGGAGTCAGAGGCCATTACGACCCAGGCGGTACAAACAAAGATGCTAGTCACCAGACCTTACAGTCAGCTTTAACAAGTCACACGCCCAGCCCTGCTTTTGTTGTCTGGCTGTTGAGATTGTAACCTTAGGCAATATCTCTCCAACGTGCCATTGTCTGAGAGACTCTCGCGCAGGCACGTCTCTCAAAGAAAAGGGGTAGTGGCTGGAGTCGTGTGGAGATGGGGGGAGAGAAACTGTATGACAATTGTGGCAGCTACATTCCAGCCCAGTGGGAGGGTCTCCAGGGCATACGCCGGCAGACCTACCCATTCCTGTGGTCCAGGCAAAAAGTCTAAATTGTAGTGAATGTACTATACTCACGCTCGGGCCATGAAACTCCGGGGTCTGGCCAGTGACTCCAGACGCTTCAGTGTCTTCAGGTCGTCTGAAGATAGACCTATTCCGCTGTCCGACTGGCTTTCCTGTGAACAACCAAACATGATTTAACCACAGATACAATATATTTGCATGGTTTCGTAATGTGCCTTTTCTTATGAAAGGGAGAGTGTGAAAAACCAGCTCTTCACCTCGTGGAGCTTGTTGGTTCCATTCTCCATGATTACTTCATCAAAGGTCTTCACACTCGCTGGGCGGATCTTGATGTTCCTGAAAGCATTGAATACTCCATATCAGATCAGTGTGGAAGGTTTCTCATGACATCATGTCTGGCAGATCCAAACAAATACACGAAACACATTACAGTGAGAGGGATATGTTCGGTATCCCAGTTTCCAAGTAAAAGTTCAATACTGTGTTGGATGAAATATTTTTAATTTAATTTTGCGCAGCAGGGTAAAGCGATATCTTTTAAATTCACCTTAAGGGATAACAGGGATTGCAGCATTTCGATACTATTCTCTACAAATATACTTGAAGGACCTATGGAAACACAAGGGTTGGATAAATATTATCTTAAGTAGGCATAAATCCTGAAACTGCTTTTGTGGCAAAAGAGGAAATTCCTTGAGGGGCCTATGAGGACAGTTTCTTATCAAGAACCAATTAGTGCTTTCCTTCACTTTTAAACCATTCAAGGCTGTTGGGATGAAGTGTAGTGCAAGTTTGAAACAGGAAAATGTATGGAAACCAGAAAATAGATGGTAGAACCTTATCTACAAAAAACTAATTTCTAAAATAGTCCTCATGAATATTGTCATTTCGAGTGATTAATAACAACTGAATTACAAAAACAAATCAGTCTGAGCATATATTCATTAAATGGATAAGATAAAGCTATCTTACCAAGCCGTCCCGGAGTCTCTAAGAGAGACAGGTCTGGTGGAAGTCTCCTCTGTGGGGCTCAGGTTTGAGGGGTCTGCTTTGGTCAACAGGGCCGTGTTGATTGGGATGTAGTGTTTTCCCTCCTAAGAGAGACAAGGTATTTAAACATTCAGCTCATTTTAAAACTGTGGCATCACCCTGCATATAGTTTTATAGGATTCTGGAGGAATCTGAACATAAATCTGCAAGGGAATGTGAGAATATGTTTTATGGAGATGATGTTATTAGGGGCAGTCCGGCCAGTACACTAAGCTTGATTCCTTATGTGAGAAAGAGAGAGTTTGAATGGCTTCCAATTCAGATGGCTTGGAATATGTTTTGTTCTCTATGCTGTGTAGTGTAGTCTTTTACTGAGACCATATGTGACCCTGGACCACAAAACCAGTCTCAAGTCGCTGGTGTATATTTGTAGCAACAGCCAAAAATTCATTGTATGGGATCAAAACTATAGATTTTTCTTTTATGCCAAAAATCATTAGGATATTAAGTAAAGACCATGTTCCATGGAGATATTTTATATATTTCCTACTGTAAATATATTAAAACTTAATTTTTCATTAGTAATATTCATGGCTAAGAACTTCATTTGGACAACTTTAAAGGCAATTTTCTCAATATTTTTTTATATTCTCAGATTCCAGACCATACATCAATTGAAAGTTTATTTATTCAGCTTTCAGATGATGTATAAATCTCAATTTCGAAAAATGTACACTTAAGATCTACCCTTATGTTTTGTGATCCAGGGTCACATATCTTCTCTTCAAGCCATATTAAAAATCAGATTCACTTTCTTCTTGAACTAAGAAAACTGTATCAACATATTGTAACATCAAATGTTCTTCTTTGGATATCTATGAGAATTTGTATGACTTTGTACTTGAGAATATGGGACTTGTGTATGTAAATACATTTTTATGTCTATGCCTGTATATGCTATAACATATACCCTACTATTCAAACATTTGGAGAGATTTTTTTTTTCAGCAGGGATGCATTAAATTGAATAAATACATTTAGAATGTTACAAAATATTTCTGTTTCAAATAAAGAATCCATCAAAGAATTCATCAAAGTATCAAAATAGAATTAGAATGATTTCTGAAGGATCATGTGACACTAAAGTACACTGAAGAATGATGTGAAAATTCAGCAATGACAGATAAAATATATTCACTATATTCAAATAGAAAACAGTTATTTTAAATTGTAATAATATTTCACAATATGAATGTTTTTACTGTATTTTTTTATCAAATAAATGCAGTCTTTGTGAGCAGACTTTTTTCAAAACATTAAAAAATCTTACCAACCCCAGACTTCTGAATGGTAGTGTACACATGTATTTTCTTCATGAGTGACCTTGCTTGTCTTAACATTTCTTTACAGTCACTCCAAACTCACTTTAAATCTTTCCAGTCCTCCAATTCATAAAATATTCACCTTTCATCTATGACTAGTTGTTAAACACAGTTTGCAATGACAGTCTAACATGGTTTTGCCTGTGTAATGGCAGTGCATCTCTCATCCCATAAAATCCTTGTGGTTTTGCTGTGATCAGAGTTGTAAACATTTAAATAAAGTCTGTGGGAAACCCATGCAATGTAATGAAGTGTATGAGACTCTCTTACCTGCTGCACACTAGCTTGTAGAAGATCTCCTAGCCTCTCTACCAGCTCTGTGAAAGTGGGCCTCTTGGATGGTTCTCCATGCCAGCAGTCTAACATGGTTTGATATCTATGGAGAGACACAGGCACATGTTAAATAATGTCCTTTGAACATACAGAGTGCTTAATATGCCATAATCATAAATTGCAGTTCTTCAGCAGCTACACAAACCCTCATGAATTACACTCTTTGCCTCGACCTTTAGGTTAGTCTGCAAATCCAGTTTATCCATTTATTTACTGTTATCAATAATATTCAGTGCGTGACACGAGGAGTGAGGCTGAGTGTTTTCATCGCACTGTTCTCAGGGTGAGAGTTTGTGTTGAGAGGAACTTCCTCCTGCTTTACACGAGCTGTCAGCATCTCTCCCCACAAGGGACGTCTGGGGTCCTTTATTGGATTTTGCAGTGGCCTATAATGGTTAAGTTTATCTGAAGGCTAAGTTTCAGTTGAGAAACACTGGGGAGTCAATGCACCAGGCATTTGAGTAAATGATAACTGGCGATGACTGAGCTGTATACTGTTTATACTGTTGCACTCACAGGTCATTATATAAATAAAGCCTGTTACCCATGAAACTCTCTGATCCCGTCTGATTAGCACAACATTGGGCAATTTGGGATATGGAAAAATTACTGTACTAGTTGATGACTCATTACTTCCTTACACTAATCAACTAATATATCCATCTGGGTTTGAATTAGGTAGTGATCAGAGAGGAGGTACTCTACTCATGGGTTGTGTAGGAGATTAGGAGGAGGAAGCAGGACTTCTAAAATGGTTATTTTAATGAATCCAGATGGAGCAACTCCTTAAACTAACAGGAAGTTCAGAAAAATGGCAAATGGTGGTTCCTCTAAAATCAATGACACACCAGGATGTTCTATATCCTCTCAAGTTGTGCTCACACTTATGGAAATGTTAACGGAAAATACATTAAAGGGATAGTTCACCCAAAAATGATAATTTGAGGTTTATCTGCTTACCCCCAGAGCATCCAAGATGTAGGTGACTTTGTTTCTTCAGTAGAACACAAACAAAGATTTTTAACTCAAACCGTTGCAGTCTGTCAGTCATATAATGGAAGTGAATGGAAATCACGGCTTTCAGAGTCAAAAAAACATTCACAAACACATTGATTTGTAAAGACACGAAACGATCGGTCTGTGCAAGAAACTGAACAGTATTTATATCGTTTTTTACCTCTGATTCACTCAGATTTACCTCTTATAAGTGCATTACCGCCACCTATCTCTCAAATGGACCATTGACACTCTATCTACAATCTTAATTAGGAGTGTCAATGGTCCATTTGAGAGATAGGTGGCGGTAAGGCACTTATAAGTCTGAAGAAGAAGAAGAAGAAGAAGAAGAAGAAGAAGTGTCACGCGCCAGCTGAAGAAGAAGACACGAATGCGCTCAGGACAGTTCGGAAGAAGAAGAAGAAGAAGGCACTTATAAGTCTGAAGAAGAAGAAGAAGAAGAAGAAGAAGAAGTGTCACGCGCCAGCTGAAGAAGAAGACACGAATGCGCTCAGGACAGTTCAGACATTGCAATGAATCAGAGGTAAAAAACGATATAAATACTGTTCAGTTTCTTGCACAGACCGATTGTTTTGTGTCTTTACACATCAATGTGTTTGTGTATGTTTTTTTTACTCTAAAAGCCGTGATTCCTATTCACTTCCATTATAAGACTGACAGACTGCAACGGTTTGAGTTAAAAATCTTTGTTTGTGTTCTACTGAAGAAACAAAGTCACCTACATCTTGGATGCCCTGGGGGTAAGCAGATAAACATCAAATTTTCATTTTTGGGTGAACTATCCCTTTAATGACAGCCAATAGCATTTAGTTCAGTGTATTGAATAGTTATGAGCCTGTGGGACAGTGCGAACCAGTTCATCATTAAATGGGTGAATCAGTCTAGACAGATGTTTCTACCCAGTCAGATTTTTTTATTTCTGAGCTGTTTTCTTCTCATCCCTTACAATAAAAGTTTGAACTTAAAAAAAGTTTGGTCAGGGTCACTCCCAGGGTCGGAAATAAAGTAATGTTTAACCTTGAGGCCAGCACATAACTTGATCACGTCTCTTCTCTCTTGAAGAACAGTGTTATCTGTGCTAAAGGTGATACAGTATATTAAATTGACCCTTATCTGCAATGCTAGTTGACAATTTCTTTGAAGCAAAATGGAAAGACTTTTGGGTTTTGAGGACTTGGCATCAGAAAGGCTGTATTTATGAGGGCCGAATTCAATTCAGGTCTGAGGTCTGGACTGCATTTTGTAGGTCATCTCCAATCACCATCTTTTATGACCTCTTGTAATGTTCAATTGGAGTGTGTGATTGCAAATGTGAGACAACTCGCATTATGTGCTATGTTTAAAACATAAGTGCTCTGTTCAGGTTTCCAAGTGGGTATGACACAGTTACAGAATATCAGATATAAAAAATTTAGTTTCAAAACGAAGATTAAGTAGAGCACTTCTTTGACAGCAGTAGGGGTTGTTATTGAGAACAGGCTGTGAATATTCTTTCTCAGAATGAGGCGATTCAGTTCTGTGCACCTATTTAAAAGCAACACTAATCTGAAGTTGTCCGCTTTCCACATTTAAAACTGATACCATGACCTCTTCTCTCATATCTTGTTACATCTGAAAACTTTCAGATTTTGGTTTGGCTTGCTCTCTAACCCTGTAATCACAATGGGAGTATCTTGCCGGTGGGTTTCCCTGTATGACGCCCAGGGGCCCTGCCACTGTGTTTGGCCACCCCTTGCTGCTTGGGAAGACTGAAGCCTTTAATGTGAGCTTGAGTTTCAACTGCATTGGTGTAAGTTAGTAATGGATCCCTAGCACACATCAACTGCACTATAAACTAGCTGCCAATCAGAAGCTGCTCCTTTTCTTTTACTCAGTGAATAATTGATCTGTTTCCATTTAAGGCTTCAGTCTTGTCAAAGCAATGAAATTAGATATTTCTACTCATTTCAACTGTATCAATAGGAGAAGAGTTTCTTTCCCCAGAGTGCAGATTTCAGCTAATAACCCTAAAGAGTTTTGTAGGGGGTTACAGAGAGAGGTGAGGCTTGTTTTGGGCTCACTTTAAGTTTGTTTAAAAGTCCTGGGATCACACAGAAGGAACTTACTTAGAGACATTTCAAAAAATAAATACCTTAAAAAATGTCCATGCATACTTTAGTACAGTGGCATGTGCTAGAATAGGTAACAGCCATGCAAATATTATATATATAGTTAAACCTTTATAAAAAATTATGTTTTCTTATTATATAATGGGTAACAGGGTTGCAGGTTGAGACTGGTGAATGCTATCAACACTATTAATTTGTGTAAATTAAAAATGGGTTTTTCTACAATAAATTAAATATTAATTCAACATTGTGGGAAAATTATGAATAGATGAATTATGCATGTTTGTAATTGTTGGATACATTCAAAGTGGGACAGGCATGTGTTTATGCTAGATTATTTTTTGTTACATAGTTTATCTAATATATTAACATTATCTAACCTATTTCTCACAACAAAAATAAATAATTTCTGCCAATAAATCTTCAAAAATGACTTATAAAAATACTCAGTACTCAACATGGCAATTGTTACACAACAATTGCATGTATAGTTGACAAAGAGCTTTCAAATCAGGACTGCCTGACATTAGTGACACAAGCAGAGTGACTCTTACATTTCAGAGGAGGAGTATTCAGGAGCTTTCATCCTGGTGCCCTCTTTCAGTCTGCAGCAGAATTCCTCATCAATGTGTAAGCCAGGGTAAGGGGAGGCACCTGGGGAGAAGAAAGAGAATAATGGGGTTATCAAGACTTTTCCATGAAATAGAGCTCTGGCCACTTCAAAGGGTCTGACAAGAAACTCACTAAACTGTGAAGTGGGTTGGGAGCACAGAGAGATCAATGGAAAGACCTCTGCACAATCAGCATCAGCAGGGCCGATTTGACTGAACTTGGAAACTCTACGCAAAGCTGTTTTCTCCAGAAACACTCAATTATTAAGACAGCGTGAATTTGCAGACTGTTGACGCTTTGCTGAACACTTGCAAAAACCATGATTCATGAAACAATATTTTCATTTACTTGAGTGAAATCCTTTTAATAATATCTGATAACCACTAAAATATGCAGATCATAACAATGAATCTTGGAAAAGGTCAATCTTTCATTAAACTATGACTAAACCCCCTTCTGACATAAATTAGGTAGTCATTAAAAACAAATACATTAACAGCACTTGAAATCTCCTGCAACTTTGGGAATAGAGTGCAGTAGATGTGGAGTGCCTAGAAAAACAGGGACAAGAAATTCAATTCCACAACACAAAACATGAGTGTACTTTGGGTGCGGTGCAAATGTTTCTCCCATGGATACTATCATCAAGTAGCAATAATAATTTTTCTAAACTTTTCGTGTTAGTCTATTTGACACCAAATTAAATCAGTGTAGCCCAGTGGTTGTGACAGCTCAGAGTCATCAGTTACGATCCTATTCCTTCTATATCACTGATAATGGATTATTTATATTGTGTTTTCCTATAAATGTTGCTTTATTTTAGCATGTGAAATGACGCCCTACTATTTTCCCACAGAGTTCATTGCTCCCAGTGTGAATGTAGATATGGGGGAATTTTACTGTTGTTTCTGGTTTATTCGTTATGCATTTACAAGGCAAATATTTAAAAACATTTATATTCAAAAGTCTGAAACCACATTAATAATCTAGAATTTTAGGGATTTAAATATACAATTTAGTGCTTGCTTAGTATTGTGAAAAACCTTGCATTGTGTTATGTTTTGATGTTATTGTGAAAAAGTTATAATGGCAAAATTTTTTTACCACTTTTGATTTCTACACTATTACTGGCCAAATAAGCATAGAAATTTGCAATTTAAAAAAATTCTGTATTGTGTCGGTGCTGATAGCCTCATGGGCAGTGCTCCGACATAACGCTGTTGTCCTTTGGTGACTCAAGTTCGAGTCTCAGCTCATGGTCCTTTCCCAATCCTAACCCCCCTCTCTCTTCCATCTTGTTTCCTGTCAATATATACTTTCCTATCCTAATAAAAAGGCAAAAATACCAAAAAAAATTATTATTTTTTTTTTTAATTCTGTATCAAACTAGAAACTAACACAACAAAGAAGAGTTGTCAATATATATAATATATAAATAATGTATATATACATACATATATGAATGGTGACATTAAAGTTGTTTGCTCAGAGCCTTTGATGACAAAGTGGTCAAAGCGACACTGTACAATACACCATTAAAAAAAAAAGTATATTTATGGAGGGGGGCAGGCATTTACATTAAATGCTGCCTGGTAACTGTGGGTTTACATTTCCAGTTGGGAATAAAACCTGATCAAATGGAAGATGATTCTCCTGTTTTACAACCTCTATTTATGATTTAAAAGCACACTGTTGAAGTTCACAGATTGCACTAGTGGAATGAAAATAGTTTTTTTCAAGCTGACAACGCAATTCTTTTTGTTCCCAAAAGAAAATTTAACAGCAGCTGACAGTTATAGCCCTCCACATCTGGAGGAGGTTGATAGCGCAGGGCACCTCATGAGCAGCCTGCTTTGTGCCAGGTGTCTTTGATTGAGTACCCTCGAGTTCATTTTATTTCTATTTGGATGAAGCACAGCATGTGCTGAGTTGCCTTCCTACAGTACTTCATGTGTTTAACTTTGAAATGGGTGCTGAATCCTGTCTGGGCTTTTTGCTTTGGTGTAAAATGCACCGAACCAGTAAAGCAAACAAACAAGTCTAAGAGATGTCGCTATAGAAGAACTGAAGGAAAAGCCAACACTTTGTTTCATGGAAAACATCAGAGCCGAAAACACTGTTCCAAGAACTGAACGCCTGAAATCATAAAAGCTTGAAATTATTATTTGATCAATCTAATCTCCCCAAAATATTAAATCAAGACAGTGTGTGATAAGTCAAAAATAAAATAAAACATTAGAGAGTATTTTAAACTATTTTAATTGCTACAAGTTCCTGAACTGTTGCAAAAGTGCTGTGTGTGTCTCCAATGAATAGGTGAATAAAGAGAATGTGAGTTACACTCTTAGGACAGCGATGATATTTACCAAGAGAGAAGATCTCCCACATAAGCACTCCAAAAGACCACACGTCACTCTGAGTGGTATAGATCTTGTCAAATATCGCCTCTGGAGCCATCCACTTTAAGGGAAGTCTGGCCTATAAAAGGATAAGCGGACCATGTTACTCTCACCTGTTACGGAACAACTCCCAATATTAATTTACATTCAACAATGTGTAGTTTATAAACCACTGTCTATTTGATTATACAATCTGTGTGACGTCTTGGCTCACATTTGACCATAAGAAAACATCTTTTGACCAGAATAATATTATCAGGGCTTATAAAATGACTAACAGCACACCAAAGACTCTTGGCATTAACAGAAACATTTTATCTTTTTCCAGATGAGCATTCACAGTGTCAGTGGTTTTTGGACCATTATCATTTGCGTCCATCACACTAAGTAGTTTTGAAACACTGTGTGCATTATACAGCCTAACTGTACCATGACCGACATGAAGTAATTGGATAATCTTCCACACTTACGTCTCCTTTGCGGACATAGTCTGGGTCCTTGTATACATCTCTTGCAAGTCCAAAATCGCAAATCTTCACAACATTGTTTTCAGACAAAAGGATGTTACGTGCAGCCAAATCACGGTGAATACACTTGGAGAAGTAAAAGGGAGATCCTATTACATTATGTTTTACCATTCTTCATCTATCAGTTTATTGTAATAGCAGGATTTAATTGTATGCTCTTTCTACTCTCAGTGTCATGACCAGGGAAAGGGACTGTAGTAATGATGCGTTTTGTGTCTTATTTGAACCATGTGTGGCATTACGCTGTCAGATGAAGCACAAGATGGAAAGCTGTGTTAATGTAAAACATATGGAACTGCCATCGGGGAAACTCTGACCTGAGGTGAGATAAAACCACATATGCTAAACTGCATCTTTAGTATGTGGCAATTAATCTCATCTGTTGGATGTGTGTGAATGAGTGTGTTGGATCAATAAAGTAATCTGGGTTTTCATATTCTATTATTATTAAAATGGGCTGCCATAACAAACTAAGTATACAATGATACATTACAAGGGTTAGAAATCTTTTTCATGAACTCTTGAGACTCTTACTTTTCTCGAAGCCAAGAACTCCATGCCTTTAGCCACTTGAAAGCTGTAGCAAATCAAGTCTTCTAGTGTGAGCACTTTCTTATACAAATCCTCTTGCTCTGCAAGAAAAGGGTAAAAGGCTATTAGCAAAATCAAAACCATTGTTTTGTTATGCAAGTTTTGGCAGGCAAAAAAAAAGAAACTTCCAAGAATTACTTTTGCTACCAATCTGTGCTGTAAAGTTTGGATCCTCTCTCAATCCCTTAATAAAGTTGTAATATATTTTGCCCTGTTTACTACAGACACATCCGAAAGGGAGACACAATGAAACGTGGCTTCTTTTTTTAGATGTGGACTGCGACGTGCACTTTGTCAATGATACTCAAGTGAGGGGCTTGTGGGTGGATCATCCACCTGAGTAAACAGTTTGTCAAACCAGAAATAACCGGCATGGGACAGCACGACACAATGTACCCGCAGCAGACTAGCTCTGGTCTGGGGGAAGGAAATTAGAAAAAGCTCTGCGCGCAGTGGGTGACAGTAGCTCGTACAAAATATCAGTTGTATGTATGAACCCCTGAGGAAGCCACCTATCAGACTGAGGGGGAAAAAACAATCAGCGGAGCCTTGAGAGCAGAGTGGGTGGGGTGGAGGTGAGGCAGGGGTTGAGAGGGAGGAGGGGAGAAGGGAAGGAAGACACTCAGTCGCTACCTTCCTCCTCTTCCTCCGAGTCGCAGTAGCTCTTATCTTCAATGAAGCCGGAGCTGGCTGAACTTCCGGTGCTGGCCACGCTCTCCAACCTTCGCTTGATGAGCTCGCTCAGATCACACCCGGAGCTGGAACGCAGAGCCTTACCGTCCTGAGACTGTGGATGTTATCAGCACACATTCCCGTCAATATAATGCATCATCATGTTAAATCATTGCATAAATGTACAAGAGATATTCCGCTTACCTTGTAAACAACAAAATCACCCCTCCTACTTCTCAAGTAGTTGGAAAGGTTTCCATACTTGCAGTATTCCACGATTATCATTAGTGGGCCTGAGCGTACACCAAACAAATGTAAAAACAGAGAGGAAAAAGTTTCAAAACTTGTACAAATTTCTCATGGTTGAATTCTCTCCGTCAGCTTCCTCTTACCTCCACGCTTTGTGCAAGCTCCTAGCAGATTGACTACGTTGAGATGATGACCAATATGGATCAGAATCTTCAGTTCAGACATTAAAGCTCTCCACTCATTATTTGTAGCTCCGGCTGTTGATTGTAGAGGAAGTTGGAGGAGAGAATAAGAGGAAAAAAATAATTAATGGCTTCGGACATGTTCAGAAAAGGATTTTAGTTTGGAATGAAAATGTATGATTATGTTGCAGTGGTCTCAAGAATGCTGTTGTATTTCAGGTCTCCTGTCAAAAGGCTGAGCTTTCAGTTACTGTTACTGTTGTTTCAAATGGTTATGAGATGTTCTATCAATATCTTGACACAATTGTGGCTTAAAATTTAAAATGCTAAAACGTTTTTAATTCTACAAAAAAATATAATATAGCTATATAAATATAGATAAAATAATTGATCTCTCTCTCTCTCTGTCTACACAGATACATAATTTTGTATTATATTATTATTTATAATTGTCCTATAAATAAAAAAAGGGTAAAAATTCAATCATGCCACCAAAATAGTTTGAGCAGCGCTTTGATAATCAGGATAAACATCACGTTCACACATGGAAATCACTGGAAAGTATAAAATTAAAGTTCAAAGCCTGTCCTTGTGTTTAAAAGAACCTTAAACAGACAACATAATGCACGCCATAAATTATAGTGGGCAGATCAACATCGGGCGGCAACATTGTTATAAACTGTCTAAAGGAGAGAAAGATCACTTTTTCAGTTTCGTGGAAGTTTGACCATCATTCTAGAGAAATATGTGGTCAGGAACACTATCCTGGTGACCTTCTGAGGTCATGAAGTCAGACTGGGGTGCTGTTGTTTTAACACGTCAGGTTTCCTGTGGTTTAGACCCATCAAAATGACACAGGAGAGCTATGTTCAACGTTGAGCAGTAATTCGTACATGATTCATACCAAAGACACCTCGCAGTGACTTTTACTGAGAGGAATATCGGCGCTCCTTGTTTCAAAGTAGAGGAAGGAATGAAACCAGCATGAAGACTATTCATGATGTCAAAATGGGGGCAGACAAATTTTTCCTTTGCATTTTAGATTTTTCAAGTTTTGGGTGATAAAAATCATGCAAATAATGAAACACTGACTGCTTATCTAGCAGGCCCACATCATACTCTGGAAATAAAATATATGTAAGCAGTAGATTTGATAATTAGAATGGATTTAAAAGAAGGGAACTGCTTTTTATTAAGAGGTGACCTGTGGTGCATAAGGAGGCATCAGTCTTGCCTCTAGTTCTATGTTTAATGCACAGGGAAGACTAATATAATAACACTAGTGGGAACGCACATCTAATGTGCCCAGAGATTTATCATCATCAAGAGCAGACAAAACACCACCACCAACAGAGCGGCGCTCATCACTCTGCAAGAACGCACCATCACTAAACAAAGGCTGCAGACAGTTGACCAGACGGACAGAGTTTAAACAAATACAACCACAAGAGGATACAGTCCTACTAGACCAAAATATTTTAATGCAAAATATTTGAATGCATAACACAAATTCCCTGTGTTGACTCGATATTGTTGTATTACAGTAGACATTTTGGAAATAAGCAATAAAACAGCAAACACTGACCAATTACGCGAAGCGTGCTGGTTCGGTGTGATCTAAGAAACATCTGTTCATGCGTCAGTGATAAATGCTACGTGTGTATTTGCACATTCAGTTCACTTACGTATGTTGTTGTCCAAGATTTTATATCTGTGGACTATCACATGAGGCATGCAATACCCTGAACAGCTGCTAATTATCTTCATATGCACTCAAGAAACATGCACGAATACCAAAAGATCCACTATGGACTGTTTTCAATATCTGATTAACATTAGCATTCAATATACTAAATCCATGTATTCAATGTGGCCATAAAAAGGCTTTACATTTCTGTCTATTAGAGGAAATTTGTGATGTGAGAAAACGTACAGGAATGTTGATTACATTCAACTAAGTACTTTCTGTTCTTGTACTGTTTCTGTTCATCTTATAGCATTACATTGTTAGGTCTGAAACCACAATCAAAATCTGGGAATTAAAATAAAGTTTAACGCTGAAATTTCAAACAAAGAAACGATCTGGTGGTCTATTTCTAGGTCACTAACTGAATAAGTAAATTTGTGTAAACAGATGTTTTTGAAGCACGAGATGCTCATTGGATCACTCTCCAAATCTTGCTAGAGAACATTACCATAAGGTTTTGCATATACTTTGAAGTACATGCAGCTAATGTCATTAAAAAAAATCATGTCAATTTTCAATTTGTAATTTGTAATGGCTTTTGGAACCCATTAAAACATAACATGTTGCAGTTACCTTTCAGCATTTTCACTGCCACCGTTTTGCAAGTAGAAATCTTGTCTATGCCAAATGCAGAGGCCTCTACAACTTTTCCAAATGCTCCATGGCCCAAAGTTTTACCTGAGAGAAAGAGAGAGAGCGTCTACATGAGCTAGCCGTGTCCTGGGGGCTCATAAATCAGGCAGGATGCCCTGTCAGGAAAGATGTGAGGCTGTAATTAAAACAGCCTGCTGAGGTTGGGACTGCTTGACTTACCCTCCACTGAGAATTCATGGAGCAGTTAAGACTGAAAGACAGAAGCGGCTTGCTAATATATAAAAGCATAATATTTTCTTTTGAAAACTTAGACAACCCTGATGCCCACGTTCTCAAACAATAGGCCTGAGGATTAAGGCAATTAAGGAGCAAAAAGAGCCAATTGTGTTGAACTGTGTATTAGTAAGTTTGTCTTTGTATTTTATGGCTCATGTTCAGTACCACAAGAAAGAGACTTCAACATGAATCAATCATTTTAAATGAAATTCTTCCAAAACTAAGTCATATGAGCTATGCCATCTATATTGATTGAATATAGAAAAATATTAAAAATATTGAAAAAGTTATTACTTAAACGAAGCATGATATCTCTAATGAGCTATGAACGAATAACCTTTGAATCAGGAAGGACTTGAGTTCATTCCTGTTTATATCAGATGCTTTGCTCTCATAGGAAAAATAAAATTTTTAGCTAGTAAAGGTGACTGAAAAAGAACTCACCGAGCCTGAGACGATCTCTGGGGAACTCCCATTTGTTGCCGTCATAGGGCAGACGATCACACTGCTCATCAAGGGGAATCTGGTCAGGATCCATGATGATGGACAGGTACCCCGTCTTTAAATCTGCTGAACTTGGCTGGTAGAAATAAATAAATAGTTCATAAAACAGAGTATTCAGACAAAATAGAACAGGGTTCTGTCATTCTTCCTATGTAGTTGCATGACTGCTGGGGCTCTGATTAGATCATTTCAACCATGACTAAGTAACAGAAATAAAACAACAAATCACTGTAAGTTACATAAACATTAGTGTGCACACTAGAAGATAAAGTTTTCAGAGTAGACGTAACTGGAGTAATGGCTTCTGAAAATTCAGCTTTGCCATCAAAGGAATAAATTGCATTTAAAAATAAAATAAATAGGAATCAGTTATTTTAATTGTAAGAGTATTTACTTATTTCAAAAACATCTTACGGTAGTTCAGGTACAGTTTACGTATAGTTACTGTCAAGTCCTCAGTTACCTTTCTTAATTTACGGATAAAGAGAATGAGCATTATCCAAAGAAACGTTGCTACTGCTCCAGTAGACACCAAGATGATCACCTCAATATTTGGTTTACCGTCTTCTCCTGTGTGCAGAAACAGTATGTTTTCAATGAGAGAACCATCTGTACCATATTCATCACAATGCTTTTGTCTAATAAATATTAGACACAGTGTTTTTGTCAAACAAATTTTATCTGCACAGATAATCATGTTTTTAATATAATTTGAACATGTAATCACATACCAAGTGTACCAAATACAAAACCACATTTCACAACATATAAACTGGATTTGTCATGCAGTACTGCTTTCTGCCTTTGCACCAAATTTGAGTTTGATCTACAATGTTTGTGCAGCGTTCCACTGGATAGGATCCAGCTCACTTGTTCTCATTTGTCATGTACTCTGTGTTCATATACTACATGTAGCAAAAGGAATTTTGATTTCCAAAAGAGGAAGGAGAAAGAATTCAAGGCACGGACATTAGCCGAGCCGAGTAACGTTGGATAGAGTTGGCAGATAAAAAACAAAAGAGGAAAACATCTGTGGAACAAAAGAAGGCTAACGATAAGGGAAGAAGTAGGAACTGTGTAAATTTCGGATCAGCTTTCCAGCGCTGGAGAGAACTCAAGGAGCGGGAAGGTCTGCGATTGGACGCCGGGGTTGCTTTGTTTCTTCTCGATAGGTGAGTAACATTGGTTTTGCTTTGTTTCACAGAACTAATATATGCTGGCTTTTGCTTGAATATGCTCATGTGTCATGTTGTTTGTTCATCTGCAATCGTATTGTCGTTCCCTTCAGCTATGATAAAGACACATTCATTTCCACACCCTATAAGCCTGGAGTGTCTAAACCTCCTCCACTTTCTGTTTCAAGCGTCAGCTCCCAAAGTGTGTCCGAAAAATAAGATGTTTAATACAGCAGATAATAATACAGCAGATTCCGCCATAATCGTTGCCTGGGTTGTGTACGTATGTGTGGGGCTGAGCTATCAAAATAGGGGCGAGACCCTTTTGGGGTAGGGGCATGTTTGTTTTGGTGATATCAACATTTAATGAATATCCTCAAAGACTATGAAGAGGTCAACTCCCCTGTGAGAGGACCCTGACTTTAACTCCCAGACCCCCATCATAAAAGTCTGGAATTTACATGGTATTCCTGGCAGCCTTAGTCTGTCGTCCTCATTCAGTAGTTATTCAAAGTTTGGCCAAAAAAGTTTACATTACTATATGGAAAATCAGTGCTTACGAGATTTTGAATCATCCTCACAAAGAACAATTTGCACCGTTATGATAATATGAATAATGAATAAAGAAATAAAAGCAGGTGAATAGTTGGTACTCACCCACTACAGTAATGACCGCACTGGTTTTTGCTTCCCCTCTATCATTGCTGGCACGACATTCATAAATGCCCTCATCATCCTTCGTCACCCTCTCAATGATCAGAACGCCATCTTTTACAGTGATACCTGAAAGCATTATTGAAAGATGCAACAAATAAAATAGATCCAGATCCCTGATAGAAGGATCTACATTTAAAGTCACTGTAAAATAGCTGATATCACCTGTGACCACATATAAATCCCTTTAGTGCTTTCTCACCTGGTCCTTCTGTGACAGGAGTGTTGTCTTTGTACCATTTGATATCGGGTTCTGGCATACCCTTAGCCAAGCAGACCAGAGTCAGGGTGCTGCTGCTGTTCACATCCTGATTGGTCAGATTCTGAATCAGTGTGGGCCTTTGCCTCTCTGTGTCAGAAAACGCGAGTTACACATTTTTCTCATTAACATGCCACACTTCTATAAAATTATTTGATTATAGATATCAATATAAGCAATTCATGCACAAGGGAGAATTATAAGAATACTGCCAAGATCTTTCACATCAACATCATGGCTCTATTCTGATGACACTTTAATCCCAATTCTCAGAAGTCTACATTAATGAAAAACTCCCATTCTTACTACTGCATAAAAAAATTATGTATTAATTAAATATGCATAAAACATAACATTAATTTAATAGATAAATGTATCCATTTGATTCTAAATGATTTTCGTAAAGTACTTTAATTAAATACAGTAATGAGAATTAGAAGTGCCTTATTGTAATGAAAACAGTAATTCCCTTAATGCTCAATATTCATATTTATTTCATGTAATTTTTTTTATAAATGTATATTAATGTATTTTACAACCCTCTACGGACACCTTGGCAATTAAATCGCCATTGGCTAATATATTTTTTTGTCTACTCGCCAGACTGAAATACTATATATATATATATATACAGTGGGGAAAAAAAGTATTTAGTCAGCCACCAAGTGCAAGTTCTCCCACTTAAAAAGATGAGAGAGGCCTGTAATTTTCATCATAGGTATACCTCAACTATGAGAGACAAAATGAGGGGAAAAAATCCAGAAAAAAAATAAGTATTGTTCTTAAAAGCTGAAGAATTCCAAAGGAACTCCGTTATTTTTACAGGAAAATACAACAAAGTATATTGTTTACATGTAGCGCATCAATTCTGCATGTTATGTAAGACTCGCTCTTTGCGCGTGTGAGAGAAAGCGACAGCGAGTCGTGCGCCTTCACACTAGAGTTTACGTTACGCCAAATACACAAACACAGGTGTGCTGCGCATCCATTCAAATGAACTGAAAAATATCACAGATCGCTTGACGGAGAGTGAAACTCTTAAGCGCTCAGTCAGAGTGTTCTGTGAGTGAAAATATATCTGTGCTAATCATATACTCAGCCTCCAACTCACACACTGGCGAGTAAAATCTGAGAATTTATTAGCCATTGGCTAATATTATACATCATTTAGTCGCCCAGAGTGAAGATTTAGTCGCATATGTGAGTGATTTACTCGCAATGTAGAGGGTTGATTTAAAATTATACTATAATAATTATATATATATATATATTTTTTTTTTAATTGATTGTATTGTATTGCATTTACACTATTTGTTAACCAACCATACAGGCTATTAATCATAAAACTGAAAGTATGACGACGACAACCCCTCTTCCTGCGATTCATGCACCAGTGCCATTTGTTTCTCACTGATCAGTAACATAAGCTGGGTCTTACATTGCATCATATGATGTACGCTGATGCTTTCACTTTTTAGGTTCTTGGTAGTTCACACTCACCATTAATAGTCAAAAGAGATGTTGTATTGACCACTTTATTGGAGTTGATGTTTAAAGCCTGGCATTCATAGCCCAGTGTGTGGTTTCTAGAGACATTGGGCAACTTGATGGACAAAGATATGGTGTAGGGCTCGATCTGAAGAGTGGTTTGGCCTTTGGGAACTATGTGGCTCTGTGGACCATACCAATGCAACCTATCGTAGAGGTATCTTGTGCCTCTGCAGGTCAATGTAACGTCATCTCCTGCAACAGCTGTCGAGGGCCCAATCTCGAACGGCTGTGCCTGATCTAGTGAAGGTAAAAGAAAATAAGACATTAAGAATCAGGATGGAAAAGAACAATTCATTGAACATGTCAGTCAACATGATGCATTTATTGTGTGCTTTTCATGCATAATCTATAAATCGACAATCAGAGAAAGCGTGACTAACTTACAAAACATATGGCTCACGAGGGACCTGAAACTACGCTATAGATGTACTGTTGAAAGAGATCACCGTACTCTGGCCTGTACTACAAACACAAAGCTGTACGCTGCCATGCCAGGAATGTCAAATTTGCAGTTATTTCCTGTTTCATCACTCCTAATTGGAAGCATGTTGCAGGCAAATGGCGGCAGCGATGGCTGACCTGAAGCATTACAATAGGAACCAGGCTAAGGCCAGGCCTCCAGGGAGCCAGCAAAACGCTTGTTTATTCACAGCAATATACGTCCCACCAGAGGAGACAGCTGTTATTACTATTTGATCCCTCTGACCAGCATTCCTGCGCACAAAGTCATCTTCACCTCTTGCATAGCACAGCATATTCTCTGGGGCTTCTGTTCTGTTCTGGAGACATGCCACTTGACATCCTCCATTTTATCTTCTGTCTCCATTTTTATTGCACAGTTCTCATTTTTCACGCTTCCCGAGTCTCGGCTGCTATTCATTCCAGCTCGTTTTTTTCTCATCATTCTAATCTAGGCAGCTTTGAGTACTCTGACAGCCGACACACTCTTCATTACGTAACTCAGTGAACGGGTTTCTCATTTCAGACACATTTGACCCCGATCAGCTACATATAACAGTGATTCATTATAAAACAGAGATTGGCATTCCAGTACCACAGTCCATTCCAGAGTATGTAAGTAGAACAGGGAGCAGAGTTGCAAGCCTTTGCCTGGAGTGAGGAGCTTTTTTCACTGCAAAATTGTTTCAATACTGCTCTATCATAAGCATAACACATGTTAACTTCCCAGAGTACAGTTACAAGTCAGCCAGAATTCATCATGTAATAAAACACAGCGTTAATAGACTATTAGCAGTCAAAACAAAGATGGAATTTGTGAAATATTATTAGATAATTTAAAAATACAAAATATTCTGTGAAGATTAATGACATACTGCATGATTATGAGTGTGAGGACGACCCAAAATTTTTTTACAGTATTTTTTTTTATATATGAAAATAAAATCTGGGCACATTTACAAAAAAGGTTGTAAAAGCACCATGGTACTACCCTGGTATTTTGGATATGTACTGTGGTAGAATCAAATTAACGAAAACTGTCAAAATTTTAATCAGAAACAAGTTGCCATAAATCTTTAAAAATTTATTTTTTACTTTCAGTAAATTAAAACGGTTCACTTACTATACACATAGAAAGGGATTCTCATGGTCCGGTTCCCAAGTTCATTCTTTGCTGTACAGGAGTAGATCCCTGACACAGTAGCTGTTTCCACCATCAGAATGCTTATAGTCTAAGGAAATGGATGAAGATCATTAGGAATGTAAACCAGTAATTTGAAAACATATTCTTTTAACAGGAATAACACAATATCATGTCATCTCAGTACCTATGACATTAAACTTTGAGCCATTTATTTCCTGTAAGCAGATGGGTCACAGGACTAATTTACTGTACAACTGGACCATTTTACACTCCTCAGCCTCACACATTTAGTAGACCACATCAGGAATTTTAAGGCCAAATGCAGCACATAGAATACAGCACAGAAAGTGTGCCTGGGCCTGCATTCCATGTCATTTCCTGATACACATTTAAAATGCCCGGCTTAATACTGTCACCATTCAAGTGGAACTCATTAATAGCCTATGTAGACATAATAATAATGCAGATTTTTGGCAAAAGTCCAGATTCCAGAGCTCTGTTTTCAGTTTCAAACTACATCTGTTTTCCTGGCCGTCACATTAAAGGTATGAAACACTCCAGGTGTATTTCTGGAGCAATATACTCATTTTTCAGCTTACTTCCTGGAGTTCACAGTCTGTTTATAAGACATATTTGAAATGTAAGAAGCATGGCTTTGGCTCTAAACAACACGTATTTAAATTTTTTGTCTGTTTTAGTTTGTAAAGACGTAGAACAGTAATATTTAATGGAAAATAATTTTTACAAAAGGTTAGGATTTCTTTTGTACACAACATTATGCTGCTGTACAGACAGAAATGAGGTGTGGAGCTCATTTAATGTAAATCTGTGGACTTGTTGTAATGTCGCTGTTTAGTCTTACATGTAGCTGATTTTAATTGGCACACTGCACTAAAATATACCTGAAAACAAGACGCATAATTGGCATACTTTTCAGCATAAACATACCTCTATTCTATGTTAAGTAATTTCATTATAGAATGCACATTATTCATGCGATGTTTTGGATAAACATTGTGACATTTTGCATTTCTCTCAATCTGATGATGTAGTCAAAAATTCAGAGTGACCTTCCTATTTTGTCTTTTAGTTGCTGTGACAGCCCTTTCTTATTTTGGGGTTACAAGGAATCATCACAGATGGACTCTTACCAGGCTGTTATTCACTGTGCTGGAAAATTTATATGAGGTGACAGAAAGGAATTCACCCTAAACAAATCCCACCCTGTTAAATGGGGCCTTGTTATCACTGACCGCTGTGCTTCATCCCTGCAAAGCATAATTTGTCACAAAAGCCTTTAAAACAGCTAACCTCAAAATTTACACTTATTCCATAGTGAGAACGAACCTCCTAGCACAAGGGAGGGCAGGCATGACTGGTTTTAAATGACATTCCTACTGTGAGAATATACTGTGTCACATAAATCTTGCTGTAAGGAAAATCTTGTAAGCTTATATTTTTGGTGGTGACTAAAAATCACTTAGAGCTTTTAGCTGATGATTTGCAGTTGAATACATGCTTGACCTGGTAGGTTACAGCACCTCTATGTACAGTCACACTGAAGTGTAGAGGAATGCACAAATGAAAACCTGTGCTTCATTAAGTTTTGGGTGAGTGGTTTTGGTAATAAGGCCTCCTGGGATATTTTCCATAATGTCTGCAGTGTTCACTGTAACATTTGGCAGCACAAACAAAGGATGATAGAGTGACAGACATAGGAGATCTGTCTAAGCAAACAACTATGCATACTGTAGCAGTCTGGATTCATCCCTGAAGTGATACAGTCAAATTAAAACAGGGCCATTGTGAACTCTACTGTGTCCTCAAAGCTCATTCTTGTTTTTCACACATTTTTATGTGATTTCAACACTTTGGAGGGATCACAATGACGGCCCTGTACATAAATAGCATTTAAAGTCATCTCATGTGTTTGAAAACAGGCCTGAAACAATCAACATTCAGTGCATGAATAGTCCTGGGAGAAATTTCTGTTTATGAGGATTTTACTGGCTTCAGTGCGCTCAGTAAGATGGACTGATATATCAGTATAAACTCTGTCCTGGGGCACCACTCAAAGCAGCAGCTGCCCTGTTTACTGGCCTCTGTTCTCCACTGAAGGTGACTGAAGCATAGCATAATTCACAGCAGAGCTAAATGAGCCTCAGCTATCAGATCCATTAGGGGAGAACACACACATAGTCACTCTCATGCACACACTGAATGTCATTCTTCACTAATCTATTGATACTTCAGCCAAATAAGAATACTAAAGCGGACTGCACTGTCTCTAAACATAATGCAGATTGTTGCTTTTTTTGTGGTTTCTTTATTATATTGAGACCTATTTTCGCAAAATGATTTCTAAAAGGGCAATTTAGTAATCTGAATGTTCAATAGACTTTATGAGTTTTAAATGGAAGACAGATGTATGCTTTACATAAGATTTAAATTCTCCCCGTTCACTTCTAAATCAGCATTTTTCCATGAATATATAAACTGCAGTATTTTGAGGTAAATTATTTTGGGCCAAAATGAAGCTGAAAGTATCATTAATCTGGATTAGCAACCCAGTTTCTGCATTATGTAAAAGCTTTGGTTTTAAAAGTTAGATTTGCAGACATTTAAACTAATACATTTCCACAGTCAGAATGCATATTTTTAACTAACAAATCTTAAATAATTTTAAAGGTACACTCAGTATTTTTTATGTTAGCAATATTTCTGTCATCAACAGAGTATGACAATATGCTGACACCGAGCTATGTGGGTGTAGCATTGTGCAAAATTTTCAGTTACCAATACCACTGAAGCAATGCAGCATTCCCATTATGAGAGCAATAACAGGAGTTATTACCAAGATAAAATAAGTTACACTCTGTCTGGTCATGTCAGCTCAACATGATGAAACCTGCTCCATGTAAAATAAAACAGCTACTTTTTACCTCATGTGAGTGTACGTGATCTGAAATTTTTTTTCAAATATATACTCATTTCTTTATGCATAAAACTTAATTAAGGGAACAAAAAGAAGTGCATCTTTGAAGGCAAAAACTTTTACTAATAAATAACAAAATTGTACATACTGTAATCCATACCTTGTTTTTACTTTTTAATAATTCAACCTTGTTCCTGACATCCTTAATCAAATTATGAGGATAATGGTTGTGCGATTCAGTGACATCTCCAACAGGCAGAGGATCAGTGTAAGGTTTGCACCTATCAGACAAAAACATACACATTTAGAGAAATCATAATTGTTGAACCAACATTTGTAATAAGGAATGACATTTTTGCTCTGGAGTTTACAGAGGAAGTTTTTGCCTTTTGACATCAAAGCAGGATGTACACAAGGAAATACCAAGGCGTAAAGTCATAAGATTTCAGTGAATACCCTCTACTTTAAGTGAGAAACAGAAAACAGGTCTTCCCTTAAAAAAGAGGAAAAATGTTGTGCAAATTAACTTTTTTAGCTAACGTCTTTGAAATACATTTATATTCTGCTGTTAAACACAAGGTTTCATGGAACCTGATGAATGAATGTTTTTTTTCCAGAATTTGAGGGCCATGTATCAAGTCATGTGTTTTATGCCTTGAACCAGCAGGAGACCAAAGACCTGTTTTGCATCAATCTGAGTGGAGGAACAATCGGATTAATGAGAGTCGAGGTCGGAGAGGAAACCGCAGCGTGACAGGAAGGGCTGAGTCATGCGTCACTGTTCAAAGGAAACACCCCCACTCTCTGGCCGGCTGAGATAAGGCTGATCCCAGAACTCCATGGTCAACAAGGGACCACTGATAACTTCTCACATCCCCTTGATTAAGAAGACTTCTGAGAGATCACCTTCATGAGCACAATAATGATATCTCTAACATGGGACCGTTGAAAACACTGAATTTTATGGACACTTAATGGCACATTAAGTAAAATATGATATTATATAAGTATAATATAATATTCACTCCCACAACTCCCAAATCTGGCGGTGTGATCGTGGCTAATTTTTCTTTTTTGGTCACTGCTCAAGAAATAAATTAATTTTACTGAAAATAAAAGAAGAATGGTTCTATTTTTCTTCCAACTAGGGCATTGCAATTACCCTCCAATGTACCTCTCTCATTAGATGTTGAAAATCAAGTCTTCTCACCATCTATATTATGAGCTGTTGTGTTTACTGCCATCGCTGATTATATTTAGAACAGGCAAAGTGGTATTTTGGCACTGTGGTACAAAGCCCAAAGTATTTTTTTCGCAAATTTGGCAGTACCCCTTGACAAAAAATTACTCTCAATTATGAGTAAATCTTGTCATGACACACCAACTAAGTTCAGTGGACATCCGTAGCGTTTATAAAGGTTCACTAAAAGGCTGGCATTTACACTGAAATACTCTTGCTTATAGCACAATGCAGGCTTGGGGAATGAGAACAATAAATCTTCCTCACATTTACAGAGCCATTGACTGCAAAATGTAGCTCTGGGACTATTTTTCATCAATAAGCATACTTTATTTTGGACCGATGTCAAGGAAACGGATGCAGTTCATTTGAATAATGAGAGCTGTGGGTAAAGGCCGACATTCATCATTGACTTTAACACCTCAGCAAGAAAAGAGATATTCAATGTAGGAGAGTGACAACTCTTTATGGAGCCACAAACCAAAATTTGTGAAAATGACAAGAAAAACCAACCCTTGTCACAATTTTTGACACAATGAAATGTGATTAGAAGTAATGCAATCTTTTATCTGATGTAAAATACTAAACAGAAGACCTGTTGATTCAAAGTAAATTTGATTATGAACAGTAACAAAAATCTGTATTTTTTTGTGTACTATTGACTTACACTGTAAGATCAGGGCTGGGGTCACACGGCTGCCAAAACCAGGTAATGTTTGGCATGGGAATCCCAAATGCAGTGCAGGTGAGCTGGTGCCCCTCGTTATATTTGTAAGCTTGTGGGCCCCCTGGAGCCACATCCTCCTCAAAGATCTTTGGCTTCACTGTGTGCGTATGGACATACAGATCATCAATCATTTAAATGGTCAGTCTGAGAAAAAAATACAGATCATTTGCAGATCATTGGCTAACACTAAAAAAACTTTCACCTCATAACTCCAAAATGGAAGAGTAAGAATATTCAGGCTTATATAATATTCAGGGAGTAATATTGCCTTTATGGCTCTCATTGAAGAGCATATGTGCTCATGATGGAGAAAAACAGCATGTTTGAAGATTTAGCATCAGGCAGATTTCAGGATTTGATGAATGATGCCCCAAAACAATTTCAACCAAAAATCTCTTAACACCGTTTCCATTGTTTTTGACCTTGGTTCTTGGTTTTGCTTTTTGGTCTGTAATGATGTCATATACTTCGGTTCAGGTTGAGGACAGAGACACATTAAAATAAATATTTTATATTAGGCCAAAGAAGGCAATCATAGTTGTGTACATTGTGGGATGGAATGTTTCCAAAAATTAAGGGGACATCTGGGCAGCACATTATCAAAATCTCAGCTCTGACAGCACATTCCAGAACTTTCTGAGATGAGCATATCAATTCATCTGCTTACTTTGAGTTCTCCCCAACACATTCAAAATTTGCTAAAGAATCTGTTTAGCTTCATTGATATGTAAATAAAATGCAACTAAAACTATTTGATTTTGTGCTGTTAGCTATTTATATTAGTGTTTAGTTGTGACAGCACTATTTGGTCCAGTATTGCTTGAAGCAAAGAAAACCCTCAGATGATCGTATAACAGGCTTTCTGCATTACCTCTGATGTCCAGCCTGTAGCTGAGGTTTCTGTAGAGACCCCTCTCCTGGTTTGACAGAGCGATAGTGAAGATCCCAGCATCCTTCTGCCTCACTTGTTTTATGGTGAGGCTGTAGCCCGCTGTCTCATAACATGTGGAATTTTCTGAAATGGCAACTCCATCTTTGTACCTATACCAAAAAAAATAAAGCCCCACCAATGCAATAATCATACAATAAATTCATTACTAGTGGAATACATTTACATGGTTGCTACACATTACATTTCTCTCATGGCATTTGAGTCATTTTTTCCCCTTTTTTTAAAAATGAAAAGCATGAATTTACCACAACACTCTGTCTGGTGCTGGCAAGGCATTGACCCGTGGCTCAAACTGTACCTTTCTACCCTCTATGGTAGAGATGAATTTGCGTTTATTATGGGTCACATTGAGGAATGGATGCTCTGTAGAGACAAACAGAAAAACAAAATCCAAGAAATGTATTAAACTTTTCAACAAAATCACAAGTGTGTTAAAGTAGAGGCACAACATTACATCCTCACCGTATACAGTTACTTTAGTTGAATAATTAAGCTTTTTGTCTTCAATTGATGCTATGCACACATATGTGCCCTTGTCCTCCATTGTCACATTAGGCATGATTAATGCGTTACTCATCATGACGTTTTCACCAGCTTTGACCCTATTCTTTTTCATTTCTTGAGGGTGATTGATCTGAAAGCAAGACAGGAAGTTCAGAGGATGTCAGACTGAATTTTACATAACGCCAGTTCAAATCAGGTAGCATATCTGAATGGGTACAGCATTAATATAATACTGAATGGCTTTAGGTAAAACTCCAGCATCTTTAGCATCTTATAATCTCCTGATTACTCACCCGACCCTTAGGGAACTGCCACTCAAAATCAATTATGCCATTGTAAGTGGTCTCTGCAGAGCATTTGAGGATCAGGGTGTCACCGACCACTACTTTTGGTCGTTCTGGTTTGATGCCAATGTTTTTCAGCTCCGCCGCTAGGCACAGAGAACAGGAGGTACCAACATGAATCCAGGTTATGTCATGAAAAAAGCCTTTTGTAATTTTTAATGACAGATTTCAAAAGGTAATTGCATAGCTGAGATTTTCTCCTTAATTAAAATGACTCACTTATCCGTAAGAGCATGTAGACTGATGAAAATTGTTTGTCATCCACACTGGTCATACATGTAATCATTTGGTAGCTGTCATAAGGTTTCAGGGGAATCTTGAAACCTCTCTTTGGATCCCACTCCACCTTACGTTTTACATGATCTGTCATAGGATTATTCATCTGAAGAGCAAGAGGAGAGAATTCCTTTAACAAATTTTCTTATAAGTGACAGTTCTTTCAGTGAAGAAGGAAACAAGTTGTGTGAAGATTTTACAGCCTATGATTAGTAGCCCATCCAGTAATGAGGAAAACATGGCTGAGCTTGTCTGTGTGAAACTGATCATGGTTGAGTTGTTTACTCAATTTCGCTTCTTTTGTTTGTTCGGAGTCCAAGTACCCTGATAGGAAAGAAGGGAAGGAAGGAAACAGGAAGGACGAATGCCACAGATCTTCCAATGGCAGGAAGGTTACATTACTATCTGTGCCATCTGGCTTCGAAGTGTTTGTCCATAGCAAAGAACTGTGAGAAATGACCATAGACCCACTACATGGCCATTGTGGAAAAAACACTACTGTTGGAAGTTGTTCGCTGCCAGTGCAGTTTAGAGCAGCGGTTCTCAATTCCAGTCCTCGCATACCCCCGCTCTGCAAATTTTGTTTCTCTTATTGCTTCATACGTTTGTTATATTTGACTGTAAGTGCCCTACGAAGTGGACATTACTGGATATTCCGCCATGATTCCAGTTTGAAGGGAGCTTATGTGTTCCATACAAAGGGCATTTAAGTGTGCGAGACATGAATTTAAATTGTATTTATTTACAGAGGTATATTATGTCCCACTTCACGCTTCTCTAGTAAGTTTCGTATGTGTGTGAAGACGGCCACGTCTTTAAAATTCGAACACATTATTTTCTATGAGTGTAGCACACCGGCGGCGCCATTCGGCATCTGTCCGCGGCGCCTAACTACGTCGTGTTATACTTGTAAGAATTGTTCTAGACCAGCGGTTCTCAATTCCAGTCCTCGCATACCCCCGCTCTGCAAATTTTGTTTCTCTTATTGCTTCATACGTTTGTTATATTTGACTGTAAGTGCCCTACGAAGTGGACATTACTGGATATTCCGCCATGATTCCAGTTTGAAGGGAGCGTATATGTTCCATACAAAGGGCATTTAAGTGTGCGAGACATGAATTTAAATTGTATTTATTTACAGAGGTATATTATGTCCCACTTCACGCTTCTCTAGTAAGTTTCGTATGTGTGTGAAGACGCTGCAGGCAGTGGCGCAGCGCAAATCTGTACATGAATTTTCTGAAGTGAAGTAAACGTCAACGGATTTCCCCTGCTCAGGTAGTAGGGAGCGATGGACACTGTGTAGGGACCATGTCAATCGGAACACAGTTCATGCACTGAGCTCACTTCTAACGAGAGGATGATCTGAATCACGTGTGTTAACAAAGAGAGACATGCAAAACACGCAGAGTGGGGGTACGCGAGGACTGGAATTGAGAACCGCTGGTTTAGAGGACCGAATCTATTTTCACATATTATGTAAGAAGTTGCTTACTAGTATACATAATAAAATAAAATAAAACATTAAATTAAAAATTTAATAAAATTAATGAACAGAAGTTTACTATTCAAGTACAGTTTGTTTCCCTAACCTAGTCTTCATGGACATGATGCATAAAAAAGGTGTTTTATTTATAACCTGAGTTTCTATTTTGAGTAAAAAACAACAGTACAACGCTACCTTCCTGTTCTTACAGGAAGCAGACAGAGTGACTCCTTAGGCCTCCTTGAGCTTCCCAGAGCCTATGGCACACTGTCTCTATCTGTATACACATGCTCAGGGCTATGATGGGTGTCAGAAACGCACAGGCATTTTTCAATGTTAGATCATACAAAACACATCCTCTTTTTTTCATATTCAAGGCTTTTGAGGCATGGAAAGCAGGTAAATATTCACCTCCTCTGCATGTGGCCGTAAATTATATGTGAATATTTTTACTTTAAGTGGGTTTGAAAACAGTGCCGTTAACATAAAAAAAATACTCACAGTCTCAAGGATAACATGTTGATTCGGGGATGTTGTTCTGCATGGGACCACTAAAAAAGCTTCCTCCCGATATGCATAAAGCGGTTGTGCTATACTGTGAGCCTCCACAAATGGTTGATTGTGATCTATGATTTAAAATGAATAAAATAATACAGTAAGCACAAAATAATAACAGTTTGCTTAGCACAAAGCTAAGTTACTGATAACAAACACTATAATTCATTAATTCACTTATGATTTAAATGCCATTTTTAAAAGTATTTAAGCATCTTTTATCAATGAATTCTTAGACTTCAAGCAATGCCTAGACATCCAGCCTAGAGGAGCAATTAAATATCCCAGATAAAGTCAGATAATTTTTCTCTTTAAACAGCAAACTGCCACACAGGCTGCTGGATAACGAAACAGAAACAGCTTGGCAGGAGGGGATGTTACTGTACAGCTATGCTGCGAGATTGGCATGATTAAACAAACAAGATCTTCTGTGTGCTGACAGTGTTCATGTAATATAATATATTTTTTAAACAAACTTATCTCGCATAAACAGCGAAATCACATAGTAAGATGAACCAGGAGACTATCAGGTACTATCAGGTAGAGCCAGAGACTTGGTGAGCTTTGTTGTCATTTTCACAGTTATCACTGTCTTTTGCTATAGATAAACTGCAGATCAGCTCTTTTGGACATACCCTACCATTCAAAAGTTTAGGGTCGATAAGATTTTTTTTAAAGAATGTTTTTAAAACAAGTCTCTTATGCTCACCAAGGCTGAATTTATTTGATTAAAAGCTAGGCAAAATACAGCAATATTGTGAAATATTATTATTCATATATAATAATTATATATAATTCAATTCATTATTACAATATCTTTTGAGGGACATTTAAAAAACTCTTGCTTAAAATGTTAATAGCTTATGCAGTTGTCGGGAGGCACAGGAAGACTCTAAGCAGAAGCCCAAACAGGAAATTATCAAAGACCAGGCTTCCAGAACAATCAAACTCTGTTTGCATATCTAAAGGCATCCAGCTTAATATAAAATCCTTCCTTTTTTGTGTCACTGATTTTCTATTTCCTAGTCTTATGACAGCTAGGTTCTGTCTTGCAGATACGGTTCAGTTGTCAGTGATTCAAATCTTCTAAGTGAGCACAGTCAAAGCTGCATAGTCACTAGCTCCATTGCCCGGCTAACAGGTTTATGGCTTTGTTCTAGTTTCAGTCAGGTCTACAATGAGGCGAAGTTTCTCATTACTTCATCTCTTTTTTTAAATCTCAAGCTTTTCTAATGGCTTGGAGTTTTTCCAGGTCCTGTTTTACACAGAGAGACCTCAAAATCTCTAGTGGCAATTAATTGGAAGGAAAGGGCTAAGTTCCTTGATTTATCCTGCAGGGATCATTTGTAACCAAAAACAGTGATGTACACAAGAAAAAACTTCTAAAGAGATGTTTTATTTTACTAAACCAATTTTGTACAATCTCTGGGTCTATGCTAAAAACATTAATAAGTATTCTAATCATCTTACCTTTAACAAAAACATATGTGGACACCTCATGATTGCTAGACTTTTGGTGACTGCATGTGTAGAAGCCAGTGTCATTGTGCATCAGGTTGTGTATGACCAGCTTGCTGCAGTGCTTGTGCATTCTCTCCTCACACGGCTCAATCCGTACCGATGACACATCTCTGTTAGCCAGCTTCCAGTGCAGGGAAGTTGATCCTCTAATGTAAGTCACACCATATAAACAAAACATCAGCAACAATAAGGACAATTTCATAGCCAAGTAGACTTATGCCAGATTAAATAATCATTGCAGAGAGTATCTGCTGCTATAACATTTGATTTTTAGCTATTCATGTCATATATTACAAAACTTAAAAACAAAATCAGGAAACTTACACAACCAACCACATACTACATACAAACACATTCTGCAGCCTCTTTTAGTTTACTCTGACATTACAAACGCAATCCTAAAAGTAACTGAAATTAATCAACAGCAGATGTTTTTTATTGGCATCCTGAGCATAACTTTAGAATTAAGCATAAGGAGGGTTTATAGAAAGACCAGTTTAATACTAATCCTTCATTGACTGATGCTTCTGCGGTTCCTGATTACATTTGTTTTAAATGTTACAAGAGCTCTTTCTGAATTACTGAAAATGAGTTTTTTACTCTGAGAGCATGTCAGATTCTTTATCCATATTCTCAGTAGGGTTTATTTTGGAAAGTTTTAAAGTTTGTTAGTGTCCCACTTTCACATGGGAACAGGTATTTATTGAATGGAAGTGTTCAAATGTTTCACAGTGTTTGTTTTTTAAAAGGGCACATTTTAAGGACCCCAGTGGAGAATCAGACATATCTCACATACTGCTGCTGCCTCTAGACTGATGGGTCATGCAACTTCAGCCTCAAATCTCTGTCCAGAGCCAAAGGCAGTATCTGCATCTGGCTCACAGGGCCTTCTAGGGAACCGTTACATTAGTTAAGATTCTTCGGGGTCAGCATTCCTGGCATGACTGCAATAGCATGGAATGCTCTCTCAGAGTCTAAATGTGTATGTTTCAGAAGTCCCCCGTCCCCTTCTCTTTCCGCTGCATTTGGATGACATAGCTATTTTGGGACTATATTGCTTTCTGAGATCCTCTCATCCCATGTCAAAGCAAAAGCAAACGAGTTTTGTTTTGAAGAGTTATGGTGTGAGATCAGTGTGCTTGGAAACACACCAGCTGCCACCCAAGTGCTTATAAAGAATTAAAGGGATAGTTTACACATAAATAAACATTTTGTCATTTACTAATTTACTATGTTCCAAACCTGCATAACTTTCTTCTGTGAAACATAAAAGAAAATATTTCTGACAAGATGGTTTTAAAAGGGCTATTTTGAGTTAAAATTTATTCTGTCTGAATACTGGAATGCTTAATTGTATAATATCAATAAAATGAGCATATTCTAGATTTAGTGTTTGTGTGAGATGGACACAGTACCTGCAGATGAGTGTGAGCATGTCACCAACATGCCGAAGGTGTGTGTCTCCAGCAGGAAGCAGCTGTGGATCAGGCAGATGAGATCCCTCTACCAACCCTGCAGAAAACACAATATAGCAAAACACACAATCGGTGACACACTATCATTGCAAGTACATCCCACAAAAGCCACAATGTGGTCAAATTGACAGCCTTGAATATAGTAACACAACACCACAACAAGTTTCCAAGTTTCCAAGTGACTGTCAACTTTTTGAAGATGTGCATTACAGTTATTTCTGGTGAATTGTAATACAACCACAATGCTAAACTGTGGTTAAGCAAACCACAAATGGAACACTCTAAGGAAGTACAAGATCATTACAGTGTAATTTGGAGACTCTGATTCAGAATGTTAAGCAATAGCCTTCCCGCTCCCATGTTGAGCTGGACTGTCAGTGCAGGACAGGTTTGAGCTGGCAGAGATGTGGAAACAGTGTGTTTGAGCGTGTGTATACATTCTAGATCAGAGGAGGGAGGCCAGAGGTACAGCTGTGCCCCCCACGGAGGGGTCACCTCTGTCAGCACGTGTGTGAGAGAACAAGGCAGACCCCAGATGAATCAGATGTCCTTAAACACATCCTTCACATCAATCAGTCCCTATTTTCTGCCCTCTGCATAATGCCACCTTTTTATACTCTGATGAAGAGCTTCATTTTACTCGGATCTCTCGAGATCTCTTCTGTGTGGTATTATTACAGTGAAGGTTCACTGCTGGTCTGGGGCCAGGTAAAGCTGATGATAGGAGCCATGAGTACACTCAAGACAGGAAGCGGTATTATTCCCTCTGCTGCCCAGGATGGGTGACATTCGTCTCATAAGTGATTTCCTTCTTTTGAACCTACTCCCTGAACGCTTTCTGTTGTGGAACTGTAACGCAGGTTATTTGTGTTGCCAGGCAAAAACAGTATTATTTAGATTTTTTTTTTATAAGAGCAGCCTTCTGGGAAATCTCTCCAGTGAAAAACACAATCTTAGATCAGCGCCAACTTTCATTCTGGTCCAAGCTGGTCTAATTAGTGGACCAGCATCGCAATGCAGACCACCATTTTTTCAGTCCTAAAAGTACAATGCTCATGCGTGAGACACTAAAAAAGTGATGCAAAGATGAAAGACATTCATCTAGTGCACATTTACATAAAAAACTATTAAGTAGTTAAGCGGAATGCAAAAACATGTTTTGTGTGGACAGGTTCACTTTTTCCATTGTTTTTCTATACATTTGCAGACATCCTCACTTTTTTGCGCCTCACACTTGTCACCATCTCAAGTTAAAAGAAGTGTGAACAACTAATAGTTTTGGTAACTATTTGAGTCAGATCTTAACTTAAGATTTAAGATCATAAAGTTCTGTAATATGGCGTCTGTGTCCAAATTAAAACACAAGCTAAAAAGGATTATTATCAAGATGATTGATAACGGCATTACACAACGATCATTTTCTTCTCATCTACACCCATATTACTTTCTCTGATAAAACACACTTATTAATAAGTAATGAAAGTCATGTTCTATTACTCATGTATAGTTTTTCCCCCCACATGACTTAAAAACACAGCTGCATTCACAGAATGAACTTACAACAGCAACACTGCCACTTAATATGAACTTCCTCTCAGTATGCTTCAACATCATTGTTTCACAGTCCAAGGTTAGTTAAGGGGAGCGGATGTAACTGGAGCTTTTCACGCAAAGTACACACTTCTATCAGCTTGATACTACCCTCTGACTAGATGAGACATGACCAGGCATAACCGCAGATGTCCTACTCAAAAAAATACCCTCCCCTATGATGACTCTCTTATTGCACTACAAATCTGTCTAAATATCTATAGAACAGATTTGTAGTGCAATAAGAGAGTCACCATAGGGGAGGGTATTTTTTTGAGTAGGACATCTGCGGTTATGTCTGGTTATGTCTCATTTGTAGATTTACATTTACACATAAAATAAAACACACATTAAAAATGTCTTTGCTGTGATGTTGGTGTCTTTCATAAATCATGACAAAAAGCCGCAGACCAAACTTTGTCAAAGACAGTAACTTTGCAGGTCCACCTCCTGTCTCAGACCAACACTATTCATCATGAAATTTCCTAAGCTCATATGTTGAACATTTTGTCCACGTTTTCTGAGTCAGGATGTTTTAGAAACACTGTACATCTTAATCCATTACATCAGAGTTACAAGAAGATGCTGTTCGCACAGTACTGTAGGGTGAGTCAAACTGGATTTGACAGCTCTGAAATGCTTGCTTACCACACAGAAGCTTTGGTCTGATACCAAATAAGTTTTTATGAGAATTATTGATTTCTGCTGACATCCACATATTCTTATTTTCCCTCGAAGACTCATTCGCAGATGTATGCCTGCATGCAAACACCAGCAGTGAATCACATCCTATAAAACCCAACAACTCTCGCTGTCTTCACAGCTGCCCTGTTCAGCAGGGGCCCCCAGCAGCCCACTTAAGAAGAGTACTTTCTCATAAAAACCTTGTCTCTGTCCCTGTACACCCAAGTATTCCCACAGCACACAGACCACCACCTGCCCCTGATGTCTGCCCAGTGCTGACCTCAGAGCGGCACCTCACACCCCTCTCCGCCAGCTGTGTACTGCATTCCTCCAGCACAGAGACTGAAAAATGCCAAAAATGAGGCTTGTTGTGGTGCTTCAAGGGGCCTGGGACCTGGTTTCCATTAAAGCCTATTAAAAATAAACGACAACCATGGATGAATGGAAAAAACACAGCGCTGATGCTACATGGGTTGCCATATTCAGCATGATTAGCCTACGTGCCTCTCGTGGGAACATATAAAAGACATGTCACTGTCAAAGGCTGCGCTCCTCCTGACCTCCTACAATCATGCAATCAGTCAATCAGGCGTGCTAATTGATGTTTGTAGTTTTGTGAGGAAGAATAAGAGAAGGTTCAGAGCAGAGAAGCCTGCACAAAGATGATAGATTTACATGTTGAATAAGATGAAAGACAAAAACACTCTGAAATTAAACTGAAATGATGTGTGGGCTTTCATGGAAAGCTGACTTCTGGAGAACTATAAATAATATCAGCATTGTGTTGCAAAACATTGTGTCCTCAAACTGTTCAGCAAACATAATGTGTCCCTGGTCCCTGGTGGATGTTAAAAAGCTGGAACTTATGAAGTCAGACGATGCTTAAGTTTACTTTTTTTTTTTTTTTACAGATGTAATTCAATTTACTTGTGCACTGTCTTTTTTAGAGAGGAAATCCTGTCGCTGCCCAGTAAGCGTTGGTCATAATATGCGGAATTCCCTACTCTGTGGCTGGTACATGACTGCCTGTGCTTCCCGTCCACCCATGTGATGCACAGTGCCGGTAAAGCAGTCTCTGAGGACAGGGAAGGGGTAATCTTTTTTGGGCTTACACAACAATAGAAATGTAGTAATCATTTAACCTTGCCACAGAATCCATTGTGACTTCAAAGCTTTACAAGCAACAAAGGCTTCTTAATAAATAAAAATAACGTAAAACAATAGTAAGCGTGTCCATGGGCACAGAACCAAAACGTCAGGCAACTGTTGCACGCGACCAATCGCACATTAATTTCTTTCCTGTCTTTTTCGGAAGTAGAAAAAGTACTCTTCTGGGACATGTAAAACTCCATAAATACTGGAATTTTGCAATACAGAAATTTAATGTGGATATTTGGCTATATAAGCTGACATATTATGACAAGAGATACTGTGACTGTACAATTTCGTTCATTATGTCATCTACAGTCGTGGTCAGAATTATTGAATTATGTATTATACTCATTATTTCATAATGAGATTTTCCCCCATTTTCAATTGTTTTAGTTCAATGAAAGGTTAGATATTTGTGAATTTAAAAAAAATAAAAGATCAAAATGATTAACAATGCAGATTTATTTTCACAGCCTTCTTTGATCATATTTACCAAGGGTGCCAATAATTCTGACCACGACTGTATATACTTTATATCATAAATCATGTATTATGTCTGGTAATGTACAGTAAGCTAGGTCCCACTTTATATTAAGTGGCCTTAACTACTATGTACTTACATCAAAAAATAAGTACAGTACAATAGATAATTGTGTTCATATTCTATTACAAAACACTTCTGCTGCTATTGAGGTGGGATACTGGCAAGGTTAGGGACAGGTTCAGTGTTATGGGTTGGTTTAAGGGTGGGTTAAGGTGTAAGGGATGGGTCACCAGTGTAATTATAAATGTAATTACATAAAATAATTACAGATGTAATTAATTTATTAAATTATTACATATTCAAATATAAGTACAATGTAAAAACATGTATGTACATAATAAATGTTCTGCACCAAATTATTAATTTAATTTAAATGTAAGTACATAGTAGTTAAAGCCACTTAATATAAAGTGGGACCCATTATTATTATTTTTATTATGGTTGTTGTTACGTGAGAAGAAAGAGATAGCATAGTGATACTGTCACGAATTCAGTCCATGGACTTCCATTTATTCACCACCAGAGGTCACCCTTTCCATAACATTGACTCTCGCACAACACAAATTGTTGCATAGCACCCTGGACTACATATCCCATCATTCTTTGCACGATTTGCACACTGCACTGATTGCACACAGCTGTTTCTAATCACATCACTCACTATATAACACCCACTCTAACCACCTTTCTCTGCTGAGTATTGTTTAGCCTGTACCCCTTTCCGAGTCTCCGTGTTTTCCTTGTTTTGCCTTGCCTGTTTTCTTGGATTTCTCCCTCTCGTCTCGCCCCTGTGATTCTGTCTGCTGATCGGTGACCTACGCTAGCCCTGGGACTATTCTTGTGTTTTGCCTGCCATATACCTGTTTGCCAGTGTTTTGACCCTGCCTGTTTACCACGTCTCTTGAATAAAGCCTGCAGATGGATCCACACGTCTCACGTCTCGTCAGCCCCGTTACAGATACAAGCCTGAAATGATCACATGTAGGATAATCAAAAGTATTTGACCATAACAATACACAAGTGGCCAATTAAAATCAAGTATTCCTGAGAGCTATATAACAAACTGTAATAATATATCTACTTGTAAATTTACTACAATTCATTCATTCTTAAACAAAATTAGAGTCCACTTTCCAAAAAAAGTTGGAAACAGTCTCCATAAGCTTCCACAATATGTTCTGGAGCTCAGGGGATTGTGCTATACTCCATGCTGGAGAGTCTCCTTAAAATTGCAATATAACGCAACATGAACAGCCATCATGGCCTGCAAAGAGACTAACTAGTGTGTCAAAGAGAAAAGACAACTTAGAGGAAATAATACATGACTAAAAACATGGTACATAAATGTCTCCAAAGCACACCGCCTGAGGTTCTTTGGTTGTCTGACTGTGCACACTAAGGATGATAACTATGAGTATAACGTTTTAAAAATCTATTCTATGGGAATAGGGATGTCAACATACCAACTTTAGCAATAATGACTCAGAGGAACAATATTGTTTGAATCACTTTCACAACAGTTTTTTTTCCAGCTGATGAACGATAAAACCACTGACAGTCAATCAAAAGCATTTAAAGGAACACTCCACTATTTTTGAAAATAGGCTCATTTTTCAACTCCCCTTGAGTTTTACCATTTTCGAATCCATTCAGCCGATCTCCGGGTCTGGCGGTAGCACTTTTAGCTTAGCTTAGCATAGATCATTGAATCTGATTAGACCGTTAGCATCTCGCTTAAAAATGACCAAAGAGTTTCTATATTTTTCCTATTTAAAACTTGACTCTTCTGTAGTTACATCGTGTACTAAGTCCGACGGAAAATGAAAAGCTGCGATTTTCTAGGCCGATTTGGCTAGGAACTATACTCTCATTCCAGTGTAATAAAGGAACTTTGCTGCCGTCAGAAAAACATCAAAAAACTTTGGTAATTTTTGAGCGAGATGGTAAACTATTATCAGTGGCCCTTACATTATTGTTTACCTTGAGACGGTCTAATCAGATTCAATGATCTATGCTAAGCTAAGCTAAAAGTGCTACCGCCAGACCCGGAGATCGGCTGAATGGATTCGAAAACGTAAAACTCAACTGTTTAACTCTAGGGGAGTTGGAAAATGCGCCTATTTTCAAAAACAGTGGAGAGTTCCTTTAAAGTGGCAGATGACATAACTGCAGTGTGTGCTAATAAAACGGAACATTACTATTCTGTTGGTGTGGATGCTGAAATATAGTAATTGTTATATCTCTATAATGTTTTTATGTTTAATTAAGGGAGAAAATGGAGAAGACTGCAAATGCGTAGAAAGCAAGCAAGCCAGAAATCATGAAAGAATGAAAGAAGGATGTCTGTGCACAGTCTGTACTTGCGCGCCACCCCACCGCTGAGTGGATGAGCTTGAATTGCACTTGGCTGACCCCTACCTACTGTATTCCTCCCAACATGCACTGCTGTTGACCGGCTGTTCAGAAGGAACATTATGTTTCTTCCTGAGCCTGGAAAATAAAATGTAATCCAGAAAGAAATCACACTGAGCAAGTTTAAACCAGGCACTATTTTGTATAGAACATGTTCAAACAACTAAATATGTCACCTATATTAATAGCTTACTGTATTTACACTGCTTGAGTAAGTTCTGCATAGCAAGGTGCAAGTACAGATTCAGTTTGTAATCTATTTTGACTATACATATGAACTTAGCAGAATACTAATTAAATCATCTGCAATATACAGTAGGCTTTTATTAAACAACATAAATAACTACTCCACTGTTTGAGAAAAATGTCTGACAGGCTTGATGCACATGCTGCAAGCTGTATACAGCTACAGTTTAGGTTATGTTCCGTGTAGATTCATTATCATTTGAATTAAAATGTGGTTTAAAACTTCCTCATGCAAATATTTCAGTTTGTAATAGTTTTCAATGGCCAACTCCTGATAAGCATTTGAAAATGTATGTCTGTTATCAAGATATCAGACATCATTTTATTTTCTGTATGCAGCCATATCTCTGTTTTGCAGCATAAATGCTTCCAGACTTAAAGCACGAAGAGAGCCTGCAGTTATGCTCTGCTTACATGCTGCTGCTTATGCATGCAATGTAAAACAGACCTAATTTGTCAGTAATTAAATGTTGTATTACTGCAAAGTTGTGATGTTAAAGGAGCAAGTACGAGTTGGATAGCACATTTTCAGTGAGTTCTGGAAAGTAATGCAATGCAGAGGGTTCTCAGAAGTGTAAAATTCCTGGAGTATTTTAACCTTTAAATGGTTCAGCAAAATTTTAAAACAGAGCCCTGGGCAATATCTGGATCATTTCAAGATGTCTTATATCTCTCTACAGAACAGCATTATTGGATATTTTTCTTACTTAAAACAGATTTTATCCTTAATCCTTCTCATTCCTGCAAGTAACTTCTAACAGCCAAGTCAAAATGTTTTTCACTTCTCTAAAGTCCAGTTTATAGATCTAGTGCTGAGTTTGACTAGTGGCTCTGACTCATTTCGTATTTCCAATGTAACAGTTTCAACTGAATGTTTAATTCTTAAGAAATCACATGACATATCAGACAACACATTATATAGTTGCACCACATGGATAAATTAATACAATTCAGCTTACAAAATTGGTATTAAATGTAATAATCACAGTGACCACCAAAAATGGGATACGGCTAACGTCTCCATGGCCTATTTTTGTCTAATGGATTAACCATACACTATGGCATGCTCTTCCTCTCTACCATTGTCTTGAGGTGGGGCGACTGACACACATTTGGAGTAGAGGAGCAAGCATGAAGTCTGGGGAAGGAATCTTTACTCAGGTAGCGTGTCACATTTCCGTGACCTCTACTGCCAGAACAATTCCAGGGTGCCTCCTGCCTCTCCATCCGCTTCCTTCATGTGTCTTTCCCACGCTCGGCGCGAGGACAGCGAAGGAAATCTACTTGGAGACCTTGTAGACAAAGCTTGAAGACCCAAAAAGTAATGGGGGGAGCAGTATTTCCTCTGTTTGGACAGCAGGAGGAAGACCTGTATCTGTAGAGTACCACTACTATGTCACAATGAACAATGGCATCCATATTTTACTATCCATCTTGTTTATAAGGAGATGCAGCCAGAAGTCCAAGCAGCCAGAGTCAACAATATACTTTCTCTTATAAACACATATTCTCTTGTCAAACTTGAGAACAACACTGGAACTGTAGATGTGCCCATACTACCCATTCACACTAAATTGTTTTGAATGTTATCAGAAACACACCTGATATTTCAAACACAATGTGTGATCATTCTTGGAATAACTAGTAAATAATGACTTATAATAACGAACTAGTTCCAGACAATGGAGGAATTCAAGAAGTGCCCACTGCCCAACTGTTCTTCCATCATTAGCTGTGGTGGCAACTGGGGGTCCCTGGAATGATTGGGGTCCCCAGAAAAATGAGCAAACATCAGTAAAAGGATTTAAACCCCAGCAGGGAGAGATCACCTCTTGCTTTCTAATTAAGCATTTCATTTAGTAGCAGAGTACAGACCGCTGATGACTGGGTCTCAAAACCCAGTGAGCTACCTACCTAGACAAAATCTGGGACCCCAAAACGGGTTCTAACAATGCATTTGGCACATATGATCCCCAAAATGAAGTACCAAACAAGTTGTTTATAGGAACAGGCAGCACATTCATTTTAGATTCATCAAAGTAGGTTACCTTTAAAGAATGAGAGAAAAAAGTATTATATTTTAATATTTCTATAAAATGATCATTATAAAATCCCTAAATTTAATTCCTTCGGATAAGTTATGTAGCCTATATTATTTTCTAGTGCAAAAACTCCGTAAAATGTCACCACTTAGGGAGAGATCACCTCTTGCTTTCTAATTAAGCATTTCATTTAGTAACAGAGTACAGACCGCTGATGACTGGGTCTCAAAACCCAGTGAGCTACCCACCTAGACAAAATCTGGGACCCCAAAACGGGTTCTAACAATGCATTTGGCACATATGATCCCCAAAATGAAGTACCAAACAAGTTGTTTATAGGAACAGGCAGCACATTCATTTTAGATTCATCAAAGTAGGTTACCTTTAAAGAATGAGAGAAAAAAGTATTCTATTTTAATATTTCTATAAAATGATCATAATAAAATCCCTAAATTTAATTCCTTCGGATAAGTTATGTAGCCTATATTATTTTCTAGTGCAAAAACTCCGTAAAATGTCACCACTGCATCAAAAGACATCATTGTGTCAACATTTTTGTTCCCATCCATTTAATCTGTCACAATAATTGCCATAATGGTCTCTTCTTCAGTAATTAAAGTCGGAATAGGTTGAAAAGTGCAATAAACTCACGACAACCGAACATATCGTAATATATTTTCTAGAATGAAAATCATCAGAACTATCAATAAACAGCCGACTAGTAATTCAATGGCATCAGATGGGCTATCATTCTAGCAAAATGCTCAAATGTTTTCATCCATTTACATAAAGATCAGTTAATGCCCATAAAGTTAACAACTGAACTCCAAACCGCATCTGTACAACAGCAGCCACAGAAAGCCAAAGATCGCCTGCAGCTTCACTTTACGCGCAGAAAAATGACAAAAAGTGCGTACTTACCGCTTGAGAAGAAATTGAGAAGCAGCTGAAAAGTGAAGAAGCCTTTGACTGAGGTTTGAACAGATCACCACTTCATCAAAAGACATCATTGTGTCAACATTTTTGTTCCCATCCATTTAATCTGTCACAATAATTGCCATAATGGTCTCTTCTTCAGTAATTAAAGTCGGAATAGGTTGAAAAGTGCAATAAACTCACGACAACCGAACATATCGTAATATATTTTCTAGAATGAAAATCATCAGAACTATCAATAAACAGCCGACTAGTAATTCAATGGCATCAGATGGGCTATTATTCTAGCAAAATGCTCAAATGTTTTCATCCATTTACATAAAGATCAGTTAATGCCCATAAAGTTAACAACTGAACTCCAAACCGCATCTGTACAACAGCAGCCACAGAAAGCCAAAGATCGCCTGCAGCTTCACTTTACGCGCAGAAAAATGACAAAAAAGCGCGTACTTACCGCTTGAGAAGAAATTGAGAAGCAGCTGAAAAGTGAAGAAGCCTTTGACTGAGGTTTGAACAGGGGTCATTTCGCCCGTTAAAATAAGGCTATTCCGTGTAATCGGCTGTCACTTTATAGCCTATTTGGATGAGGCTGTAATAGTCCAAGTACTGTTATTTCTCTCGGTGAACGGTTAAATCGTTCCAGTATAGTGTAAATGCGTATAGTTCCCGCTGATATGACAGAGACTGTTCTTTCAGTGATGCCTCTGGAGTGAAAACACCTCTCGTAGTCTCTCAGTGACTGTGAAGGTATCGCATGGTACAGCGCCTGCCCCGGTGCACCAAACTACTCCCGAGGGCAGGTGCGACGTTTGCTCTTCCTTCCTAAAACTGAGTGAATGAAATTTCGAAAACTAGACTCTGTAAAGAAGGTCTAACAATAATATAACGCCACCCGACTGATAAACCACACCACTGCCTTTGGCTTTTCTGCTGGGGGTTCCCTCTCGAAGGCTTTATATGAGTGAAGCAGGGACGGAAGGACGCAACGTCACCATAGTAACCCTGCAGCGATACTCCAGTTCACTCCACGCGCACTTTTCCTACGAAATTGACCCACATATATCTAATAAGAAAAATAATTTTGTCTAGTATTAATCTAAATGAATTACATGTTTGTGCTATTTCTGTCTGATTAAATGAAAGATTTATTTGATCTCTGTGAATTATCCCACCCAAATGCCTCTATGAATGTGAAGAGGCTTTTACTCTTGTTTTAAACTAAAATCTTTCAAACCTCAGCAGTCCCTAAAATATCTAGGTCCAAAGGTAAACAGGCATTGTCTGATAACATATCAATCAAAATACCTTGGAAAAATATTTACAGGGTTTATTTTTAACTTTAGCAACAGGATGTGCAGCTAATTTTATATCAAAGTAAATAATCATGGGGCTTCTTTTCACCTTCCAACACCACATGGTGTGTGGATGCACCACCGGCCGTTTGTCTTTTTGATGCTATGAATGGGGACATTGCATTGTCCATTCATGTCCTTCCATCTATATTATTTCAAATGCACAGGATGTTAAATCTGTTAAACAGAAATACAAATAAAAATGTCAAAATACAGCACAGTTTATTACAGTTGGTCACTGACGAGGTATTGTTAATAAGACATGAGTTTTTCTTCCCATTGATTGGAGGATAATGTGATTAATGTGATAATGTAAGGGCCACTGATAATAGTTTACCAGTTTATTTACCTCTGTTACTCAGAAACAATGAAGGTAGCTTATGTTAAGGATTTAGTTATTTCAACCTATTTTTGATGAAGTGGGATGTCACTTATATTTTATAAATCATATTTTGTTCTGCAATGTTTATGCAGACTTTTTATTTTTTATTTGTTTTTGTTACTTTTTTTGTGGAAAATCTGTATGCATTTTCACCTATTTTTGATGAGGTGTGATGTATATATATATATATATATATATATATAATTATTATTATTATAAAGTAATAACTGCATTATTATAATAGACCTTTTTCACATTTCCAGGTTTCTCAGCAGTGAAAGTCGTCATAGTTGGGTGAAGGGGAGAGTACGACAAATATATTTTTTGCATTTCCATTTGCTCAAATAGCAAATTAAAAACTCCACAATAGTGTTTTCACGACTTTCAAAAAAAGGAAAAAAATTGAGAGACTGATAACGGCAGTCAGAAGAGAGAACGATGTGATTTTTTTTTTATTGATTTTTTTTTTGGGGGGGGGGTCTACTTATAGCTAAGATGTTTCTGGTCATGTTTTCTGGTCTGTTGAGGTGAAGTATTTTTAAATCTGGCACAAGTGTATAAATATGCCTGTTTATTATTATTTTTATATTATTTATGTAGCCAACTTTAGGAAATCTTGTGTGCATCTCTCTGACCACATGTCATAGGGATCATGTTTGTTTTTTCTTTCTCCTGTGCAATCAAGCCCTCTGAACTGATCACATTTCCCTCAGGCCAGCACGGTGGCTAGATAAGACTCAGGCAGAAACAATTGCTGGAAGCCGAGCACCGAGAGGAGTGGGCTTTTAAGACATCTTATTTTTGAATCTAGTGCAGTGAACACAATAAGAGAGTCCACAACCGATTCTGTGTACGCAGCTTGAGCTCTTTCCTTCAGCTCAACAATGACCTCCCCTGTTAAAACAAAAACTTCAGCGTTATCAACACATATTTTCTTGGGGGTGAATGAGGTTCTAACAACCAGAAGGTGATGAATATTATGCTTAAACAATGCTATTATACCCAAATCTTTCAACAGGACAGAGTTGGCAATTCTGAAAATGCAGTCGTGTATGCGTGAAAAGAGTAGTACATTTAACTTAAATGCTTATTTTTGACTTACATCTGTCCTTTAGCTGATTTATTTTATATAGCCTAATAGTATTAATATTATTAGCTATTTTAAACAGTGTACAGTTTAATCTCATATGTTACTAAAAAGTTAGTAAAATATGACACTGGACCACAAAACCAGTCATAAGTAGCACAGGTATATTTGTAGCAATAGCCAACAATCCATTGTATGGGTCAAAATTATCGATTTTTCTTTAATGCCAGATGCTAAGTAAAGATCATGTTCCATGAAGATATTTTGTAAATTTCCTACCGTTAATTTATATCCAAAATTAATTTTTGATTAGTAATATGCATTGCTAAGGACTTAATTTGGACGACTTTAAAGGTGATTTTCTCAATATTTGGATTTTTTTTTTTTGCAACCTCAGATTCCAGATTTTCAAATAGTTGTATCTCAGCCAAATATTGTACTATCCTAACAAACCATACATCAATGGAAAGCTTATTTATTCAGCGTATTAATCTCAATTTTAAGAAAATAGACTCTTATGACTGGTTTTGTGGTTCATGGTGACAAATAATTGTATTTTATAATAATTTTTTTTTGTTGTAGCAATGATAAGATTTGTTTTTACCACGCCAATAAATTTGCTTAAATCTACATGTGAAATATGTGAGGAAGAGGTGAATGAGGCTAAATACATAACCGTGTGTGAGACCCCACCTAGTGGCCATACAGTAGAATTACATCCATACTGCAGCGCGAGCGTGTTTTTGTAGAGAGGCAAGACACAAGACTCAAGAATGGTTCAAGAATGCATATTTATATACTGTATATACTCATTTTTGCAATAACACATAATACAACATCATAAAAAAGACTCCCTTTTCCATCAGTTGCTGCATGGACAGAAAGACTTCAACTCCTGAGAGAGATAAAAAGAGAGAGAGAGAGAGAGAGAGAGAGGGAGAATTAAATAAGAAACATTTGCTTTAACATGTTTAACTCTGTAATATATATTTCTGATTTAACACTTATGCACTGTTGGGGTTGTAGAGAGAGAGAGAACCAAACAGAATAATCATGTTACTGACATCTAACTCCAAACTCCAAATTTAAGTATATAAGAGCAAAACCCCCCAACTGAATGTTCTCTCTTCTTTCCTCAGTTGTTTGTCAGGTGAGTGGTTGAGTGTTGTTTTGAGTGTTTCCTGTGAGGTTAATATTAATTTGGCTGTGAGCTAGTTTAAGATCAGTTTATATACTTTCAAATGAAAAAATGCAACGTGTGTTTTTTTTATTAGATTACATTTTATTTTGATGGTCCCCTTTAGTCTATTGACTATAAGCAACTTTGCAACTACATGTCAGCTAACTCTCAGAGTATTAGCAGGCTTAGTTAAGGTTAGGGTTGGTAGAATAAGTTGATGTACTTGCAAAGTTGCTTATAGTGAGTAGAATATCTGTTGGGGAGCCATCAAAAAAAGTGTTAGCAGATATTTAGCATACAGTCTACTAATACTCTAATGCCTGCTAGTTGACATGTAGTCGCAGAGTTACTTATCAACAGTTGTCTAAAGGCTACCATCAAAATAATCAAATTGATATTACTTGAATGTTCAGATGTCTGGCCCGTTACAAACCCGTTTAACACAGCAGCACACGTACTGCATGTTGGTGTATTGTTGTAGATGCGGTGGACGTGGCGGCGCGTGTGGCTCAGTACATCAGCGGAGCGGCTCTCACACACCAGCTGCCCATCGCTGAGGCCATGCTGACCTGCAAACACAGAACGTACGGCTCTGTCTCTCATTACAGCTGCACATCTTTCACTGCTCTACTCACAACTCACTTATCACTTCCTCTTACAGGAGAGATGAAGATTCCTATCAGAAATTCATTCCCTTCATTGGGGTGAGTAGGAAGAGGAATCACTTGTTGGTGGTGGGATTGCACCCATATGTATTTCTTACTAGGCATAATATTGCATTTTGCATTCATATAAATATATTAGACAATGACATTTTGAGTTTTTTTTTTTTTTGCAAAAAGCATGAATGTCACTCAAACTATTTTTTTTTATGTTTCACGTTTTACTTTACCCCGGTTGGGAGGGAAATTTTTTTGGGGGGGGGGGGGTGTTTGGCGGCGGACGGTCGCGAGGGGTCGTGTTTCTGTCACTGACACACAGAAAATACTGACAAACTATATTCGACCGTTTTAAATTACGTTACTCGACTCGTGTAAAATACACAAACCTGACCGTAATATGGAGCAGTTTGTTGTCGATGTAAAAAGTAAGAATCTATTTTGTGGAAGATTTGTGGCAGTTAGCTCTGTGAGGGATTATCTCTTATGGATATTATTGGTAATTTTAGCACTATCTGTTGTAATTATTTCAGCTTACCTTGTCATAAAGTGATTTAGCACAGTACGTGAAGCTGTTTGAAGGCTGACTCTGTCTCTTTCACAGACCTGTCAGAGAAACTTCTCCACAGACAGATCGATTCAAATTTGGATGAGGTGATTGAGACTCTCTTCAAAGCGATTTCAACTCTAGATGCAGCAGCAAAACTACAGGAGTCACAGGTGTGCAATGCCCACCTCAGTTGAAACCACAAGAGATCATGTGTGATGAGTTTTTTCTGTCTTGGTTTATCGCGATCAGGTCTTCTCGTATTTTCTCGTTATCTTGACATAACTCATTTTTATGTATTTGTATTTTTTTAAGTAAGTTAACTCAAAGCTCCTTAGAAATGCCGTAATTATGGTTTAATCTGTAATAAATAATGCAATTGTGTTTTGTAGTTGGAGGAAATCGCCATACAGCTGTGGAACTGGGCAGTGACCAAACGTGTTGGCTCAACTATTACAGAAGAGCAAAAGGCCAAAGGTCTTTTTTCTCTATTATTGTATCTGTCTATTAATATATCTGTGTATCTGCCAATCATCTGTCTTTCTGTTTTGCCATATAGATATTTTTTCCTGTACCAACAAAAGAAAGTTTAAAAAGTCTATCTCCAGATGTTTGCACAGATGTCAATTATTTGATAAACTACAAATTTGTTTAACTCACTGCACATGTTTCAGTGCGTCATGTGGCATGCAGACTTCTGTATTTATGCGGGCCTGAGAACCCATCAGAGAATATTGTTCGCAAGCAGATACTGGTTTGTGAAATCTGTTTTTGTTTTGTTTTTATCCATTTAGCTTGTATAAATTCCAACAGTAGATTTGTTCATTTCAATCGTTTTGCATTGTTTCTGGCATATTTTATTACTGTGTATATTACTGTAACTCTAAAATGTCTTCCTCAGATGGCGAGTAAAACGGGAAGAACATGGCTTGATTGCAATAAACCCAAAGTTGCTGAAGATTTTTTGAGCCTTGCTGTCAATGTACGTGCAGTATGAATGCAATCTCACTATGAAGACAACAAAAATAGACTTTGCATGTATGCAAAAATAAATAAATAAATAAAATATAATATACATGCAGCCACTGTATATTGGAACACTGAAAATACCAATGATTATTATTCTAATTTAGTGACTTTGAGAATAAGAAACTAAGAATGATACTTTCACAGAGCCTGGAGACTCTTTACAGCAGACTCACTTCCCATGGAGATTGTGCAGAAGATATAAACACACCAAAGGGAGACATAGAGAAAGACCTGCTGCGGGTTTTGTCATATCAAGCTGAATCTGTGAGCAGAGATTGTTTAGCATAAAATTAATGTCTGAATACTCTATACTTGAAATACTTGAAAACCACTGGATCAAATGTGGATATTTAATGCGTATATTTCATATTTGAGATTTAGCAGATTATTGCAATGGTTTTACAATTTACACAAATATATATATATATATTTTTTTTTTTTGTTGTTGTTGTTGTTTTTTCAGAAAGAAATTAATTTCTGTTGTCTCAATAGGCAGTTTCTCAAGAACAACATCAAGAGGCAGTGTCATGCATACAGCGATGTAAAGAAATGCTTCTGCGTCTACCTAAAGAGGTGGACAAACTGTTGTCATCAGCTTGTCAAGTGGTGTCATTGATTATTTTGATTTGAGAGAGATTTAGAAAATACAAACTATTAAAAAATAAAATAAAAACACTTTTGTGAAATTTCCTTTAGACTGGCTATCTCTCTCTCATCTGTTACAACTTTGGGGTTGACACTTACAGTCAGGGAAAGCATGAAGAGAGCACATTTTGGCTAAGGTAGGGATATCTAATATATATTGTATATACAACTGTTTTGTATTTTAATATATTTAAAATTTTCATTTAACTTTTGTTACTACAATATAATTGATAATACTATAATTTAAGTATTTACACTTTTCCTTATATATAAACTTTTTCTGCATTTCAGCCAAAGTTATGATATAGGCAAGATGAATGTGAAGTACTCACCAGGATCAGAGATGCAAGTAAGAAATATTAGTCAACACTGAAATTAAAATGATAAATTATAAAAATTATTATAAAATAATAATTATAAAAATATAAATTATTGTAATTTATATAAATGTATCAAATGATCTAATCAGGATAATATATGGAGTTAAAAAGTAATGTTCATTCACAAACGATCACATTTAATGTCCAAACTCCAAACTGTTTATTTCCATGTCTAAATTGAATCCCAGATCTTCAGTGCGGTCTCAGACTTTTTTGCATTACCTGAATGCATTGTAATCTTACTTCCCATTCCTCCAGGCCAAAGTTTTGAGACTTCTTGCAAAGGTTTATTTGGACTGGGACTGTCAGAAGTACCTGGAGAAAGCTCTTCATGCTGTGAGCTTGGCTAATAAGGTAAAGTGTTCCTAGTGCAACCAGATCTTGACAAAGCAGACCATCAGATTGGACTGTAGCACACTGTGGATTGGACTGTAAGTTTTTTACATTTGGCCATTTCATTGTTTTCTTTTCAGGAGCATATGCAGTTGTCAGGCCTGTATCTGAAGATTCAAATCCTAAATAAAAGCCACAGCCCAGATGAGGCAATAAAGTCTGGTGAGCCTGGTATCTCTGCTGAAATTGCAGTTTGTGGATAGTATGTTTTGTACCCCACAAATGTGTCCCTTCTTAACATGTTCCTTCCCACGTCAGGGCTGTCAGAGCTACTGGACTGTGAGGTTCCTCTGGAAGTGTGCTTGAGCACAGTAAAACTGCTTGTGGAAAATAACAGGTATGATCTCTCATCTCTCTAAATAGGCACAAAAATCATCTTCTTGAAATCTGTGGTTGAAAAGGCCAGGTATGACAGAAACACTGACATGTTGTTGTTTCAGGGAGGCTCTGGCCTTTTACTTCCTGAAGAGGGTGTGTCAGCACTTTGAGTCGTCTCCTGAACTGGGCTCCGCTCTGCTCATGCATATAGAACTGCTGCTGCAGCGGGACAAAGAGCTGCTGGCCAAGCAGAAGATTGAGGATGCTATCACAGGTAATTTTCATTCAATGTTAGTAACCAAGAATGTGTTTCATGTCATTACTGAATTGTGTGTTTAATAATTGTTTTCTAGGACATTACACTGGAAAACAACTAGCACCTCAGACTCTATCATCTCTCCACCTTCTTCTGTGGGATAGAGCTTCCAAAAACTTTGAAGTACAACATCAGTTTTATGTGTTTAAAATATATATTTAAAACCATTTTTAGAAAGGCAATAAATACTTTGGATTGAATAGTCATTCAATTACAAATAAGAGTACTATTACCTCCATTGAATACATTTTGAGGTAGAGTATGATAAAATGTTTTCAATGGAGGTAAGAGTACTATTACCGCCATTGAAAACATTTTATCATACTCTACCTCAAAAGTTTGGGGTCTTATTTTCACCAAGGCTGAATTTGTTTGATCAAATATATGGTTAAAACAGTGATATTTTGAAATATTTATTTACTGATATTTACTCCATTCTTCAGTGTCACATGATCCGTCAGAAATTATTCAAATTTGCTTATTTGGTGCTCAAGAAACATGTCTTATTATAATCAAAGTTAAAAACTGTTGAGTTACTTAGTATATTTGTGGAAGCCATGATACATTTTTTTCTCAGGATTGTTTGAAAGGAAGTTAAAAACAACAGCATTTTTTGGAAATAGAAATATTTTGCAACAATATATCTTTGCTGTCACTTTTTGGTCAGTTTAATGCATCCTTGCTGAATAAAAATATAAATTTATTTAAAAAGAAAAATAATACTCCCCCAAACTTTTGACCAGTAGTGTGTATAAAGAGATTTCCCTGTGTGATTTTGTGTGGGTATGTTTTTCTTTATATAGTACTGTATAGTTGCAGCATGAATCAAGTAGAGCTTGTTAGTTTTAGTTCAGTGAGACAGCTGTCATGTTTGTTGTCTTGCACAGGCCAAGAACTATTCTGAAGCTCTGGAGTGGTATAACTACTCACTGAGCTTCTACAGAGCCGGCGAGTTGGATCAAAACCTTGCTAAACTGCAAAGAAACCGATCCACCTGTTTCCTGCACCTGAATCAATTTGAGAAGGTAACATCTCATTACGTGGACACAAGTTTTCATACATACATGTCTGTTGTGAAAGTTTCCACATTGTTCAATTCTTGTTGAAGGCCAAAGAGGCTGTAGAAAAGTCAGCAAGGATTGATCCAAGCAACATTTTCACACAGTTCAACATCTACAAGATCGCTGTACTGGAAAACAATGCCGAGAAAGGTAATGGAGAGGATGTAAAGTCACACGAGTGTCTCAGGCGTCTCTGTAAAATAACCAGGCATCAAATGATCATGCAAAACCTAGAAACATCAGGGAATTTTACAGTCGCCAGGAAGTTTCATGGAAATTAATACAAATTTTTGGCTAGAAAGTAATCGATTGGCTACATATTGATCTTTGATTTATACAATAATGTGTAACCACTTTGATACTTTTAGTCTGCAAGGAAGCATTAAGCAAAGTTACAAAATATTTCTATTTCAAATAAATGCTGAATTTTTGTATTTCTTGAAGAATCCTGAGAAATGTACCATAGTTTGTTTCCACAAAAATATTAAACAGCATAACTGTTTTTAACATTGACAACAATAAGAAATGTTTCTTGACCAGAAAATCATTGTAACTGATTCCTGAAGGACCATGTGACACTGAAGACTGGAGTAATGACTGCTCAAAATTCAGCTTTTCCATCACAGGAATATATTATACTTTTAAAGGGGTCATATGATGCGATTTCAAGTTTTCCTTTCTCTTTGGTGTGGTACAAGCTGTTCGTGAATAGATAAGATCCATAAAGTTGCAAAGACTAAAGTCACAAACCCAAAGAGCTATTCTTTATGAATGTTAAGACTCGTCCACGCCCTTCTAAAACGCCTAGTTTAAACACGCCCCCACATGTCAACGTCACTGTGTGGGAAGATTTGCATAACCCCGCCCAAATGTTCACGCAAAGAAAGAAGGAGTAACTTTATTGTTGCTGCCGCCGCCATGTTGTGAAGACGCTGTGTGTTTTGTTGCGAAAGCGAAACTACTTTCTTTGGTCTTCCAAAAGAGGACACGACTAGAAATCAGTGGTTAAGTTGTATTTACAACACTGTTCCAGAACAGTTCAACCCAAATATTCAGATGTGTGCAGCGCATTTTATGGAGGACGAGGACTGTTTCCTGATCCTTGGAGAGTAGACTACAATGCCGGCTGTTCTGACTCACAGCCTGTAAGTATGTTTTCATATTTAAAGAATTAGCCACTGACGATTCAAACGCGAGTTTTGAGCAGTGTAGAGTAACGCTTGTTGTTTGTCATTTCTCCGATCACAAATGCAGACATGCTTTTATGTTTACGCGGTACAATGCAACGCAATGCGTAAAAAGACTGTATAAGTCCCCACTGGATGCAACAAATACCTCGTTTGTAATGGGTTTTATTGGTTTTGTCTCGTCGCTATACCACTGGATAGCTGGCCAATCACAGCACACCTCGCTTTTCAGACCGATGAGCTTTGTAAAAATCGACATGTTTCAGAAAGGCGGGGCATAGAGGAGAAACAGTAATGTACAGTATGTGGAAAATAATGTGTTTTTTTAACCTTAAACCGCATAAACACATTCCATTACACCAAATACACAAAATAATGTTCTTTTTAGCAACATCATATGACCCATTTAATTGTATTAAAATAGATAGCAATTGTTTTAAATTTGTTATTATATTTCACAGTGTTTTCATTGTGTTTTGATCAAATGAATGCCACCTTTGTGAAAATAAGACACTCTTTTCAAAAAGATTTTTAAAATCCTACCGACCCCACATTTTTGAATGGTACAAATGTAAATCAGCCACAGAAATCACTATACATTTTTAAAAACTGATGTGAATGTCTGTCTTTAATGTGTTAATAAGCTGCCGCGGCTCTGAGAGAGATTGGCGCTCTGGCTCAGAATCCGGTCACCAGTGAGGACAGGCTGCTAGTGACTGAGAACGCTGCTGCAAATCTCCTCAGCCTGGCCGCACACATCGCTCTCGAGGTTGGCCATATTATACCAGATTCTTATGACTTTTCTCTCATCTGTATATTTCAAAGCAATAATATTATAAGACAGCAGTCACTGTGCCTTTTTGTTTAGTTTAATAAGCCACATAATTGTCGGTAGCTCGGAAGTATTTCAGCAGTATTTTTCACCACAGCATGAGCAGCAGGAAACAGCCGTCAAAGCCCTAGAGAGTCTGTGTGAACACTCACAAGATGTTACTCAAATCCTCACTGCCTTGAGGTCAGTCACACATTCATTTTGACCCTAAGCTTCAGCCCATAGTGCTTATATCAGCAGCAAACAGGAGCACATCAAGTATCTCTGCTATAGAAACATAATTTCCTCATCTTTCTTTGTCAGGTGTTTAGTACGACTTGTTCTTACAACAATGGAAAACATCAGTGAGGAAAACAGGTTAGTAGATCAGTGGTGCAGTGGCGCAAATTCAGCAAAGCTGCAACTCTATCTATCACACACTCTGTTATTAAAACAGGAATGCCAACTTGGATATCCTCCTGTCTTACCTAAAAACAGGTACATTTACCCATAATACTTCATTACACTCTGTTGTTTTAATCAGTCATATTTCTCCACACTGATTTACTGTATGCATACTGAATTTACAGCCCTTGAGAAATTACCACAAATCAGCCAGATTCAAGGCCACGGAGCACAGCAGCATTCAGAAGACGCCAACTGGTTCAGGAGGATCGGTGCTTTATTCCTAAACCTCCAGCTTTTGAGAGATTTATCTATTTGTTGGTTGTGTTTGACTGAGTGTGTGTGTGTGTGTTGTCTCTGTCAGGGTGGAACTCGGCCCTGCAGTGTGAGCACAGTCCTGTGAGGATGAGGGATTTCTTTCTTCTCTCCTTCCAGGTAAGTTCAAGCACAGTTCCTCTTAGTAGCTGCAGGCTAGTTCATAATCACATTAACGCAAACCCACATGCTGATACTGTAGCTGTAGTTAAGTGTAGTTAAAGCGAGATGTGTGATGTGCTGTCTGGCTGGGCAGCTGTCGCAGCTGTGCACCCCAGACCGAGGTATGTTGATGGGGCAGAAGACGTGTCTGCTGATGGCTGCTGCTGCGTCTCTGGAGATCTGCAGGAGCTCTGATCACACTGAGCAACAGGTGGATCACTCACTCGTTTATCACTTCCACCTGATTAAACAATAACCAGGAGGCAAGAGGTGTTTTGCTTGCTTTTCAAAGACAAGGTGGAGCCTTGAAACTTGACACTGTACAAATTCTGAATATGGACTGAAGTTGTGTGCTTAAAAGCATGATCATTTCAAGGGTTTTCTAAGTGAAATTCCTTTTTGCTTTCTTAAGCTACAAACTCTCCACATCAGTGTCAGTGGGCCTCTGTATTTTCTCAGTATTACTGAGTCCAAGGCCTCCTATTGTCCACAACACTATTCGAAGGCCCAATACTCTATAAATGAAATTTCTTGATTCCACAAGTTGAAAATTCTTAAAGGGATAAATGAACACAAAAGAAGATATTTTGAAGAATGCTGGTAACCAAACAGTTGCTGATAGCCATTGACTTCCATGGTATTTTTTTCCATACTGTGGAAGTCAATGGCTACCAGCAATTGTTTGGTTACCAACATTCTTCAAAATATCTTCTTTGTGTTCAACAGAAAAAAGAAACTCATGAAGGTTTGAGTGTCAGGTCAGGGTAAGTAAATGATGATAACATTGTAATTTTTGTGTGAACTGTCCCTTTAAAGTTTCCCATTCTGTCTAACCAATGACTTTCCCAGTCATTTGTGATATACAGGACAAGGGGTAAGGAAAAATAATATTTTTTAAATATATTTTTTAACTCACTTTCCAAAAATGTATTATTAAAAATCATTATAAAAACACCAGTGGAGTTTTAATAATTTATTAATTTAATCATTTAATGATTTGTCCAGGCCTAGAAATCACACTTTTAAAATTAGGCAAAATTACTTTTTAATTAATTTAGCTTATTTTAATGGCTAATAGCTTATTTTATTTTAAATTTTGGCTCCCTTGGAGATTTGCCTAACCCCCTGGTTGAAAATCACTTTTCTAGGGGTTGCAGAATTAAAATATATATTTTTATATATTTAATATTTACATAAACATACAATTATTAAATATTAATATTCATTTATTTATTATTGGTAAGTCTAACCAAAAAATACTCTTGATTGCTTTAATATACTGACAGGCCTTCATTTTGTTGAAAATGAAAACAAGAATTATTTCCAGCAGAAGTACAAAAGCAAATATCAAAGCCCATGTAGGGGGTTCTCCAATATTGTTTTTGACAATGGGAGACCTTGAAGTTGGAAAGTTTTGAGAAACACTACTCCACACGTGTTCCCTGATCTCAGTTTATCCTTGCTACTATGACTGACCAGCAGAGGGCGCAGTGTATAATATCTGCTGTGCTTTCAGACTGAGCTCCTGACCCAGACTCTAGAGCACATTCAGCTCTGTAAAGAGATCTGGACGACCATCAAAGCATCAGGTGTCACCTACAATTTTCATTCTTTTACATATGTTGGATTCTACATGCAGACTCTACCTGTTTGTCCAGAATGATAAGGATCTTAAGCATCTTTCTGGCACATTCTTTCCTAGGCACTTCCTCTAAAGACAAAACAGACACATTATTGCTGCTCTATGAGTTTGAAGCCCGGGCCAAATTAAATGATCCAAAGCTTGAATCAGTGCTCGAATCAGTTTTGGAACTGGATTACATTGAGACCAAGCTGCTAGAAATGATCGCAGGTGAGCTTCTAGAACCATAACCTCTTTTTTAAAGAATTACATATTTGAAAGATTTATGGATGGTGAAATTCTGACTGAATGTGTGGATATACACTACCATTCAAAAGTTTGGGGTCAATTTTTTTTGTTTTTGAAAGAACTGAATACTTTTATTCATCAAGGGTACATTAAATTAATCAAAACAGACAGTAAGGACTTTTAATGTTACAAAAGATTTTTATTTCAAGTAAATGCTGTTCTTTTGACCTTGTTATTCATCAGAGAATCCTGAAAAAATGTCAGTTTCCATAAAAATATTAAGCAGCATGACTGTTTTCAACATTGATAATAACGATTCTTGGGCACTAAATCAGCATATTAAAATTATTTCTGAAGGATCATGTGACACTGAAGACTGGAGTAATGATGCTGAAAATTCAGCTTTGCCATCACAAATAAATTACATTATGGGGTGCTGTGTGTACATTAATGAGGAAAAAAAATTAACTTAAATGATTTTAGCAAATGGCTGCAATATAACAAAGAGTGAAAAATTTAAGGGGGTCTGAATACTTTCCGTACCCACTGTATATATTTTTGATGTTTTTTTTGTTGTTGTCTTGGTGAGCATAAACAATAAAAAAAATCTTACTGACCCCAAACTTTCAAATGTTAGTGTATAAAATACTATAAGCTCTGATGGTCCTGTACTTTGTGTCTACAGTCCTGGCGATGGAACCACCGGCCCATTTCCCTGTTCTGTGTAAGAAAGCACTGAGGATCACCTTGTCTCTGCACAGAAAACAGCCACAGGTCGACCTCACGCGCTGCAGGTCAGACTAGCCAAGCGTTACTTACACAATTAATTTACCAGACTGATAGATAACAAAAGACACCAAACTGTTCCTCATATGACACACACCTTATACATGTGTGTGTGTCACAGTAACTGTTTACACAGCCTGATTCAGCTGACGCTGCCGAGCGGCGTGTCTGAGGTGCAGCCCTGCGTGCTGGAGGAAGTGTGGGGCTACTATGAGGAAGCTCTTTCCACCATAGCAACCGCAGTGAGTTGGTTACTATGACTCAGCAGCCGTCACACACGACTCGCTGCAGCTCAGCCCCGCAATTATCTCCATCTTTAAAAGAATCTCCTGTTTCTGTCAATGGGCTTTTAGCTATGCCTCAGTTCGCAGATGCTCCATTCACCAGCTTCTTCCTGCCAATTTGGATGCTAATTTGAAATCTCGCCTGCGTCCTTTATCTTGAACTAGCGTTGCAGAAAACGTGCATAAGCATCAGGGTGCTATTCTGAATTCATGACCTTCACGACACCATCGATATGAAATCGCATTATAGAATTCTGCAGCTATTATTATAGCATCTGATCCATTTCTCCTTGATATCAGTAACGCAGTGTTTTTTAAACCTCTCCATGAAGTACTCCCAGCACTGCACATTTTGTATGTCTCCCTATATCTGACACACCCACTTCAGGTCTTGCAGTCTCCACTAGTGAGCTGATGAGTTGAATCAGGTGTGATAGATGAGGGAGACAAACAAAATGTGCAGGGCTGGGGGTACTCCAGGACAGGTTTGAGAACCACTGCACTAACGGACGTCTTGCTTTCTCACACAGCCCGAGGACTTTCCGGAACTGGAGATCCTGTGGCTGCTGACCCGAGCGTGGAATACAGGAATCCTGCTCTACAGTCTGACCCAGTATCCCGAGGCCGAGCGGTGGTGCGGGCTGGGAATGAGCTTCCTGAAGCACCTGGGCTCCCTGCAGGACAGCTATCATTCTCAGGTAACGCTGCAGGAGGCGGACGGGCCGCTCTACAGCTGTTTGAGCGCTCGACCCAAGGCGCTGGATTTAATTTTCATGTTTCATATTCTCCTTGCCTCAAGTCAGGTGCGCGAGCTGCTTTTTTCATCACCTCAGTAGGAGGCTTAATTAGAGCAGCAGGTTTGGTTACAGCTATGTAGGTTGGTAGTTAAAGCAACTTGCAGTAGCTCAGCTAATATTTTAAATGTGTCATTTGGCAAGAATGAATTCAAGAATTCACAAGATAATATTCAATAAAAACATTTTGTTAATGTTGTCTGTTAAAAGAAAACGTGGCAAGGTGTGAATAAAATACATGAAATGCATCTCCCCAGATGGCGGGTCTGTACAGTGAGGTGTTGGATAGGCTGGATAAAGCAAAGAAGAATCTCATTATTGAGGAGTGAATGACGGCGTCTTCACAGATGGAGATCTCAGGTCTAACTGCACGTTTAATATGTAGCGTGAATTTCTGTGCATGTTTTTGAGAAGCTAAGAGATGTAGAATGCATCTGAGGGGTTTGTTCGTACGGTTATGAAATGGTTCATATTCATTTAATCTGAAATATTTCTGGCAGTATTATTTTATTACCTGTCATCCGGTTATCTGTTTGAGCTTTTCTCGATTGACTAGTTCAAAACATCTGCATTGCGATACAAAACAAATAAAAATGCATGCATTGAAATCGTAACAGAGTCACATAGTTTATTTCCAAACAAATAAACTCTTGTCCAGTCCAAAAAAGAAGAAAAAAAACCCGAAACAAAAATAATAATAATCGGTAGGACTGTGTTCCTTCCTGACCAGGATATAAAAAAGCAGTTTTCCTTGTGTCCTGATGGGTTGTGCCACCTGTAATCATGGGGAGGACACTACTGTACAATCAAAGGGTTCATATTTGCAAGCACTTACTGCACAGGTGTGCTGTCACATCAAAAACTCATAATCACTCAAAAAGACAAATTCCTTCCCCATTTCACGCTCGTGCCTTCCAGAGCAGAGACACTCATTAGTACACCAGAGCTGTTCTGATTCAATCCACTTCATTAGAAATATAGTACAATGAATCAAAATTCTTTGGGCTTCACCAACACGGCTGACCGGCGTCAACAGTGCGAACGGTCAGCTGCTTTTCCGCTCGTCACCTCGGAGGACCAGATCTACACTAAAAAGAGTCATTTAAGATCCTGGTTTACTTTAATATCAATCTATGGGTTGAAGTCCGCATGTCTTTTTATATATATTTATATTTATATATATTTTTACATTTGTTTTTCATCTATACACTCAGACAAGTTCCACAAGATATCACAAGTAGACAGGCCGTATTGTAGGGAAGCTGTTCCCGACTCACTAAAAAAAATGTTCTGATAGGCAGCTGAAGATATTTTTTCTATAGAGAAATACCAACGTTACGGCACATTTGTATGGAAATTAATCTCAGAATAAATTCAAAGTTTACTTACCTGACATTTGTGATTTATAAAATATGTTTGTCCCAGTTGTATCACACATGCATGAAGCACAAGTGAGGGGGATATTTACACTTTACAGCGATCATACCCATTAAAACAGTCTGTAAGCAGTTTATAAATGGCTCTGTTCCGTTCGATTATTCCCTGAACTCTGGTTTTGACACAGGTATGACAGCTGATTTCGCAGAGACGCTTGGCAGGTGAAGCGCACCTGTTTAGAAAAATGCCTGCGGGGTGGGGCGGGGGAAGAGAGTGGGCCCAAGAACTTCCCTCGCTTTCTGCGGGATCCAGACTTCTTGATACAGAAAGAAAGATCAAAGGAAGTACTGTACTTCTGTATCCTGTTCTGTCGCGATCCAGTTCTCTCCGGCTGAACCCAAGGGTGACCACAGACATAGTGCTTACAAAGTGTTAAAAAAAAAAAAAAAACAAGGACTAAATATTTAGAATACACAAGTATAATATATCAGCATGTCTGGGTGTTCAGTTAGAGGAAAGAAAATCATCCCATTTGAGTTCATACTCTCTCTATTCCATCACAATATGATCGCGGCCCTTTAGTAGTGTATAAAAAAAAAAGATTTGTAGTAATTATCCATCAGATTCCTGAGCTCGCCAAGCTCGCCCCGGCACAAGGCTCAACACAGTGAAGTAAACATCAGCCCGGAAATGAAGGAGCAGAAGAAAAAATTGTTAAAAAGCTGTCATTACAAAGAACAGATTTAATCAAACCATCGTCGAGTTCTGGGGAAAACGGTCAATTTCAGGCTCCACTAACGCTTTAATATCAAGAAGGACATCCAATACAATTATTGTCTTGATTCTACCCGTTTTAAGGCTGCGCTCCTGGGCAGCTAACAGGACAGTACCTTGTTACCGTTCAGTCTGAAGAGAATATAGTCATGGAAGGCAGAGGAAGTGCAAGTGGGCTGTCTGCTTTTCAACAACTCCAATGGCGGCCGAAATTGGATTTTGCTTAAGACAAAAAAAGCTTTGCAAAAAAGGATTTCACAGAGGTAAGACACTTAAGTCTATTGCACTCACAAGTTAGGCCTCCAATAGGATGACGGGAAACTCACAAATAGCACTAAAATCGAGTCTCCCTCTAAGCACTGATAGGTTGAATATTGTGTCGTTCCCCCTCCCCCCCACGATTGACAGGAATTTGACAGAAGCGTTTATTCATCGTAAGGCAGTTTGGTGGTCTGCAGAGAGCCCAGTTACACCTCTCTACCCCCATCTTTAATACAGAGCAGCTAAAACCACAAGAAAGAAAGAACACAAAAACCCAAAGACAAAGACAAAGTAAATGAAATCTAACAGCCCTCCGAGTAGACAATTCTAGTGAAGTGTAAAATGTGTACCGTATCATTTTGTATTATGTAGTAAAATCTCTCCGTAGGGTTTTTATTTTCCATGTGATTTCAGTAATAGAAATGTATAGACTCAAACCCCGTTTTCCATTTTGTTCTGCCTCCGAAACGGCCATACAAATGGCCAGGCAACCGATCGAGTAAAGCGAGCTGGTTTGTGAGTTCTGTTTTGAAGTTTATCCGTTAGAAACATGAGCAGTGACGGTACCATCAGCAGGTTTGAACTGTATCTAGTCCTCATAAAAAACCTTGCACAGCATCCTCAAACGTCTTTTTCCATGAAATCAAATGAACATATACAAGGTTCCTGCTCGTGCCACCATCTCCAACTCCCCGCCTCCCCATTCTCACTTTGTTGAGACATTCTCATCTTCAAGTCCATCCGAGACACACGAAAGGATCCGCTCAGGTTTCCCTTTTTTGTTTTACATGACAAAAAATCTCTTTAGGAATGGCATTTCCAATCTTGAATGGAATTGCTGAGAAACTCATGCAGGGGTGTGCACAGTCACAGTAATGGTGATAAGACGTCTTTCAATTGAGGGTAACATAATGATGACTAAAACTTGATATGAAACATATCAGTGAAAGGGAAGGAAAGGTGTCGGGTGGGAGTGGGGGGTGCCAGGTGGGGGGGCTCCGTGGAGGCGGCGAGCTCAGAGCTTCTCTGCGGACGGGATCCAGATGTAAGGGCCTGACTGCTCCTCTATGATCAGCTTGATTTTATTATAGATCTCATCTAGTGAGTCACCCTGGACTATGGCTGTGGAGACAGAGACAGAGAGAGAGAGACAGAGAGACAGAGAGATAGAGAGAGAGAGAGAGCAACAGTCATACTACAGCACACTGTTAAACAGTAACAGAGGGAGTGGACTAAAAGATTCTCTCTGGATACAGTTAAGAGAAATCACATGATGGTGGGGGTTACCTGTGAAATACTCTCCAAACTCTTGTTCGAGCTTCATTGCCTTATCAAAGACTTTACTGGCTTGCTCATATGTCTGCCTCTTATTCAATTCCCTGATGAACACAAAGAAGTGCATTACTTATTTCACATTGCATAAGCACATGCACATAATTATGAGACAAAATGTAGAGAACTACCATTTAAAAGTGTAAAAGTATTTTTTGTTCACGAAGGCTGCATTTATTTGAACAAAAATGCAGTAAAAACAGTAACTTTGTAAAATATATTAAAATAGACCATTTTACATTTTAATAATATGTCACAATGTAATTTACTCCTATGATGGCAAAGCTGATTTTTAGAAGCCACTACTCTAGTGTCACATGATCCTTCAGAAATCATTCCAAAATGTGGATTTGCTGCTCAAGAGACATTGCTTCTTATTATAAATACTACAAACAGGTGTGCTGCTAAATTTGTGGAAACCATTTATTTATTATAAAAATTTTATAACAAAAATATAGAACCTTCAAATTTAACATCCTTAACACAAAAAACAAACAAACATGATATGCATGACACCAAACTTTTGAACGGTAGTGTATACATTTAATTTACAAAATCTTAAACTTACATTAGGGCCTCCACAGATTTTGGCTTGATGAAAATGGCGATTGGATAGAGCTGTGCTTGCTGCAGTCGCTTTATGGCGTTCCCAGACACATCCAGGATACAGTGTTTTCCCTACAAGAGGATTAAAGAAACCCTTTCATCCCGTGTCACACTTTCACTGCACACAGTAATTGCCACAGGGAAAATATTGAAGGATTAAACAGGAGTTCAGATCCTCTGGCATGTTTACACTAGGGAGTCACTGACCCTTTCAGCCACTGCCCGGACAGACAGGATGCTGGTCCCGTACAGATTCTCATTGAACTGTCCGGCCTCGATAAATTTGTTGTCCTGAATGTCCTTCTCCATTTGCTCCCTTGAAGCCACAAAGTGGTAGTCCTGGCCATCCATCTCATTCTCTCGTCGAGGGCGAGTTGTATCTGAAGAAACGTGTGTATGTCTTTCTTTACTTTTACAAGTACCGCTAAAACATTTGATGATAAAGATGTTGTACATGCAGCCAGCATGGCCTTTTCTTATTACACTCACGTGGGACGCAGGATCCAAACTTGTGGGGAAACTCTGAGATCAAGTCATCGTTTACTCTGTCCTTCATTGGACCCAGGATAATCACAGGCCTTGTGTAATGGACTGAAAAGAAAGCCAGATCAATGTTGGTCAAAAACTTCCAGCCTTGGGTATAATTTCTTGGCTTTCCTCATGGAGGACATATCATGGAAAACAGGATTCTTCTTCTTTTTAAAAAAAAAATACAAGCTCCCTCCCCAGTCCACACAGACCATTTAAGAAAACTAAACTGCAAACACATTTACAAATGGTCACATTATCAGATGACGTTCATATTTGCATATCAACTATTGTTTATTTAACACCTCGACCCACCCTAATGAAAAACAGCTTTAACTATGGCACATACACTTCACGTTAAGAAATAAAGGCATCATAAAAGAGGTTATTTACATATAGAAATCCTAAAGCAAAAACAGTATGTTTAACTGTGATAGCTTACACTGCTACAACAAACACAAACACACCCAACTTGTGTCATGTATACTTGAGCAGAGAAAAGTAGATTGTAGCTTGGCCGCACAAAAAACTAGATCATAACTGCGCATGTAAAATGCAGCAACTAATCCAAAAAACATAACCGTTGGAATTTGTTGTGTGTGTGGCATGTGGGCAGTGAAAACCAGGATTAAGCGTGAGAGTGAGACTATTTTATAAAAAATATAAAATTCAGAATACTTACTCTCCTGTCGAATTACTGGCTCATATGAGAGAATTGTGTCTTCCTGACCCTCTGCATGACGAGAAAAGATAAAAATATCCATATCAAATATGAAGGTTTCATTTATCATCATTCAATACAAAAACAATCCACTTGAAATACCACTGGAATGAACTTGTAGGTGACAGATCATAGCTACGAATCAGTTTTTTTAAGCATTTAAAGGTTAATAGCATGACACTGATCAAATAGAATGTTGCACCTCTGCGGAACACACTGGTACAGACTTAATGCAGTAAGCACAAAATGGATGTTTAGAGGCACTTACTAGAGCTGCTTTCACTGTCACTGGTGTTGGACGTCAAGCATTCTGTGGATATAAGATGAGTGAAGTTTAGAAATGTCACAATGCTCATTTTCGCCCATATGTAAGATTAATAGTATATCCAGCACAGCTCGGAATGAAACTATACACCCTCCCGTACCATCATGCCAAGAATAGAAAAGGCTGAGTGAAGAGAGGAAAACAAACAGAGAGAACTTTTGGGCACTTAAATGGCTGCCGTTTCCTTAGAAGGGAAATGGTAGGATGAGGCAGCAATAGGAAATTAAGTATTTCCTTTTCCTACGACCCTAGTGATCTTAGATTCCGTGCTGAGCGTTTCCTATGACCTTGCCAGTGTCCGGTTCATCAGACAGTGATACTGCTCCTCGTGCCAAAGTAAACAAGCCAGTGTTGGATTCCTTACAGGAATCAAATTACAAACATCCCTTAGATACAGTGACAACATTATTAAAACATTAAAAACACACTCAATCCAGCCTAGTATGAGCTGGCTTTAAAGACACTATGGGACCTCAAGAGGTCTACCGTGGATTCACTCTCCCTTCAGTGTATCATATGGCAATCAGATCTTTGATTTAAGAATATTTGTGTGTGAATGATATGTGTTTAAAAATGGTCCCTTTCGGGTAATGGTTTGTGAGTCTCTTGTTGTGAATTCTTTACTGATTTTTATAAAGTAAACATAAGAATAACTTATATTTTTAGTAATTTTTTAAGATGAACATTTACTGGACAGAAGCAACTTAGGTTTACATGATTATACATTGACTACACAGCTTTGATCATAAAACTAAGCAAATATCATCCTCTTAAAATTATTAGGAGAGAGAGAGAGAGTGACTATTTATTTTGCATTTTATGTAAGTAGTCTGTTATAAAGATATTGATTTACATTATAAGCTATTAGAATTTTTATCTTGCCTTTTTGGTCATAAATATCAGCATCTGCACCAAATTGCATTATTTTTACATATTTTACTCCTCGTGTATGAGCTACCCATTTTCACTATATATACTGTGGAGTCAGAACCCTCGTCACAAGCTCATACTCACGTTCAGTCTCCACCAACTCCTGCACTATATTCTCCTTGCTCTTGTAAAACGGGAACTTGCGTGATAGGTTGAAGCTTTTTTTGCGCTTCACTTTGACTGGCTGCGTGGACACGTATGTGCGCTGTGAGACACACGTGTGCATTGCTTGACTTGTGTTTCCACTCACTGTTTCAGTGTTGTCCTGAAGCACGGCTGTGGTTAAATGCATCTCCGAATACTTTTATGATACGGAATTGATGTAGGCCTAAACACAGTCAGTTATGTTTTCAGAACAGGACAAAACATCTGACATGTCAAAATAGATCTGTGCATTAGTGTGAATGCAGCCTATTAACCTGTGTCTATGATCTCATCAGTAATCAAACAGCAATAATGCGGAGGAAAAAAGAAAAACCCAGAAGTACTTTTTGTTTATCACTTGTAATTGTTCTTTTCCCCCTTTAATACTTTATATTTGCTTGTATGTTTTGAAGCTATATTTAGTTGGTTACATTTTTTAAGTTTTTTATTTATTTATTATTAATTATTTTAAAAAGTAGCCTGCTTATATAATCGAATAAAAATTCACAAAATAAATTTGATATAATCGTGATGCATCGTGATACTGAATCTAATCGTTGACATGATAATCGTAATCGGATCGCATTGTGAAACCAGTGATGATTCACACCCTTGCCGTAGACGCTCTTACTACTGCGCACATTTTTTTATATGTTTGCCTCCCAGTAAAGAAATAAAAAATAAATAAAATCAAGAGCCAGATCACATAAACTGTTAAGACTGGCTACTGTAATATCAGTCAGGTAAGATAACTCAGCTTCATTCCTGCACTCAATTACATAATGTTTTAATTACATATGTACCTTTACGAAAATTAAAGTTAAAAAGTAACCAAAAATTAACCATAAATTTGCAATATACTAGCCATTGCTGAACTATGGTATTTGTAGTAAAACTGGTTATACTAATGGTAATCAATCCAAATGACTACAAAACTGACCCTCCCACATCTGTTATAAACACAGAGATATTAGTCCCGTCTGAATTGGTACATGAAAATCAGAGACATCAGGTGATAAGAATCGAAACTCCAACGTAGTTTAGAAAACTAGTCCCATCCGAATAGGGCTAGTGAGCACTTTTTTTTATTAATGAGCAGAGAAGTTAAATCAGGTGAGGGAAACATCAGAACTGTGAAGTATTGGGGGGGCCTCCAGGACCAGAACTGAGAAGAATTGATCTAATCATCATAGCTGATTATGATGGCACAGTGCATGTTTGTAATTGTATGCTTTGTTTGTGTGGCTGTGAGAAATGAGATGCTCAGTAACAGGAGCCTCCAGGATACTATGAGAAGCCACCAATTCCCACACTCAGGGGAAGTGGGGCAGCTCCCATGAGCCGTTCACAGGAGGAGGAGGACGACTCACTCACCCTGTTGGACTCAATCATGCCCGTCCTTGCGTGGAACTTGACTGTTTTTAACCGTGCACGCTCTTTCTTTTCCACTCTGTGGATAAAAAAAAATAAAAAATTTGTATGATTGGCAATGAACACTCAATTACTACAGGGGAAATGCTGTAATTCTGTCTGGGCTTGTTGGCAGTACTGTACCTTTTCTTGCTTGGTATGACCCCAATTTGCTCACTCTCCCCATGGGGTGTAACCAGCCGTGCCTGCCACCACTCATCATCGGAGGCATTGATGACATGCAGGATGTCCCCATAGGAGAAACTCAGGCCCTGGCTAGGGAGGCAACTGTCCCTTGTCCTGTCGTAGTCAAAAAGAGCCCTGGGAAAACCAAACCAAACAATACATACATCAACAGTGTGCTGGAAGAGTGGGTATTCAGGTTTCATTGTAAAACATCTGTTGTGCTTGATTAAAGGATGGGTGTGGGAATACACAGACAACAGTACATCATTAGACATCTGCACCTATTTGTTGTTTAAATTTGTTTAGCAGATGCTTTCTCACTAAAAGCAACTTACAATACACTTCCTACCATGGGCATAGCAACCACTTTAGAAAAAAATATATATGTACATCCTTCTACATTTTGCAAGATTATTTTCAATTTACAGCACTGTTCGGGCAATTTTTTAATTGTTTTTGAAAGTCTCTTATGCTCACCAAGGCTGCATGTAATTGAGAAAAAAAAACATAATACTGTTACATTTTATCACAATTTAGAAGAATAACTATTTTTATTAGGGATGCACCGATATGAAAATTTTGGACACCCTTGCCGTAGACGCTCTTACTACTGCGCACATTTTTTTATATGTTTGCCTCCCAGTAAAGAAATAAAAAATAAATAAAATCAAGAGCCAGATCACATAAACTGTTAAGACTGGCTACTGTAATATCAGTCAGGTAAGATAACTCAGCTTCATTCCTGCACTCAATTACATAATGTTTTAATTACATATGTACCTTTACGAAAATTAAAGTTAAAAAGTAACCAAAAATTAACCATAAATTTGCAATATACTAGCCATTGCTGAACTATGGTATTTGTAGTAAAACTGGTTATACTAATGGTAATCAATCCAAATGACTACAAAACTGACCCTCCCACATCTGTTATAAACACAGAGATATTAGTCCCGTCTGAATTGGTACATGAAAATCAGAGACATCAGGTGATAAGAATCGAAACTCCAACGTAGTTTAGAAAACTAGTCCCATCCGAATAGGGCTAGTGAGCACTTTTTTTTTATTAATGAGCAGAGAAGTTAAATCAGGTGAGGGAAACATCAGAACTGTGAAGTATTGGGGGGGCCTCCAGGACCAGAACTGAGAAGAATTGATCTAATCATCATAGCTGATTATGATGGCACAGTGCATGTTTGTAATTGTATGCTTTGTTTGTGTGGCTGTGAGAAATGAGATGCTCAGTAACAGGAGCCTCCAGGATACTATGAGAAGCCACCAATTCCCACACTCAGGGGAAGTGGGGCAGCTCCCATGAGCCGTTCACAGGAGGAGGAGGACGACTCACTCACCCTGTTGGACTCAATCATGCCCGTCCTTGCGTGGAACTTGACTGTTTTTAACCGTGCACGCTCTTTCTTTTCCACTCTGTGGATAAAAAAAAATAAAAAATTTGTATGATTGGCAATGAACACTCAATTACTACAGGGGAAATGCTGTAATTCTGTCTGGGCTTGTTGGCAGTACTGTACCTTTTCTTGCTTGGTATGACCCCAATTTGCTCACTCTCCCCATGGGGTGTAACCAGCCGTGCCTGCCACCACTCATCATCGGAGGCATTGATGACATGCAGGATGTCCCCATAGGAGAAACTCAGGCCCTGGCTAGGGAGGCAACTGTCCCTTGTCCTGTCGTAGTCAAAAAGAGCCCTGGGAAAACCAAACCAAACAATACATACATCAACAGTGTGCTGGAAGAGTGGGTATTCAGGTTTCATTGTAAAACATCTGTTGTGCTTGATTAAAGGATGGGTGTGGGAATACACAGACAACAGTACATCATTAGACATCTGCACCTATTTGTTGTTTAAATTTGTTTAGCAGATGCTTTCTCACTAAAAGCAACTTACAATACACTTCCTACCATGGGCATAGCAACCACTTTAGAAAAAAATATATATGTACATCCTTCTACATTTTGCAAGATTATTTTCAATTTACAGCACTGTTCGGGCAATTTTTTTATTGTTTTTGAAAGTCTCTTATGCTCACCAAGGCTGCATGTAATTGAGAAAAAAAAAACATAATACTGTTACATTTTATCACAATTTAGAAGAATAACTATTTTTATATTTTTATAATGCAATTTATTACTGTGATGGCAAAACTGAATTTTCAGCAACCACCACTCAAGTCTTCAGCATCACATGATCCTTCAGAAATCATTCTAATATACTGATTTCATGCTTGAGAAACATTTCTTATTATCAAAGTTGTAAGCAGTTGAGATGCCTAATATTTTCGTGGAAACATTTTGTGGAAACAGTGATACATTTTATATTCTTTGATGAACAGAAGAGCATTTATTTGAAATTTAAATATTTTGTAGCATTATAAATGTTATTTTGTAACATTTTTAAAATATTTACTATCTCTTGATTAATTGAATGTGTCATTGTTGAATAAAAGTAAATCTATTGGGCAAATGTCCCCCCATTTTTCTTATCGTTGCTACATCCCTGCACAGTCAGTCCCCCGGATTAACCTGGGGTTAAGCACAGAAGGGCACAATAGTGATAGATCCACATAAAATCATGAGAGAAACCAGATGGCAGATGACGTTGAGTACAGAAACACAGTCAGGCATTGTGTTCTAAGCTGAATGTTTTTACCTTGACAGACAGGTAAATCCAAATGAAAGGAGGAAAACCAGTGGAGCAAGTCTTCCTGTTTTTCTACATACCTTTCTCCTAGGACACACTAATTACCAGCCCACAGAGACACACACGCATAATTTGCTGCACAGCTAAATTGAGGACAACATCAGGACTCTGTTTTAAGATGGAGCAGTGCAGGGTGGGATCAACACTGACTGACACGCCTATACCATTCTGACACACTTGTATCTCATCACTGCATTCGTAGGAATGTGAAAACGCCTTGAGATCTCCCACTTAACATTAACACGTGTGGTCAGCTGACTCATGAACCCGCAGCAGCTGAACGCTGCGTTAAGCACAGCTCACCTTAGGTGCAAGCGAGAGGTCTGCGTGGGACCATTTTTTTAGTCCCGCTCCCGCAAGGTTATATTCCACACCCACCTGCTCCCACTATATAGTCACTCTTTGTTTACCCACTGTCCGCTTAGAATAATTTTCTTCCCGACCCGACCGTTCCCACTAAATTTAGATCTCATTTCCAGAGCTCACATTTAAATTTCCGCTACTGAAAGAAAGAGAGATAGGCAAACAAATAAAAGTGTAGTCTGCACAAAATTGTAGGCTATTTTATTCGTCTTGTGAAGAGTCTTGAATTTATTGACTTGAATTTATATTAATTATCTTAAGACACAAAATTCGTTTAATATTTTATGCAACACGGTAGGAAAAAAGTGTCAGCAAAAATAAAAATTTAGTTTTTTTATTATTAAATTTCTTATTTTTATTCATCTTGTCAGGATACAATTCGTTTAACATTTACAACACAATAGGAAAAAGTGTCGCAAAGAGAAAAAAAATAAAAATGTAGGTTGTACAAAAGTAGCCTATAAGCTATTTTTATTCGTCTTGTCAAAATACTAAATTCGTTTGACATTTTTCTGTTAACACGGTAGGAAAGTCGCAGAGAAAAATAAATATGACATCTGTCATTTAAAATTATAGGCTAAGCAAAATATAAACAAAACCGAGTTGAGCATCCACACTTTGCTCCATCCTTATTCTGCTCTGTCACTCATCGACAACCTGCCTGTTCTGTCTGAGGATAGTATATTTACCACCGGCACAGCCTGCTCTGAGCATCGTTATGTACATGCTGCGCACAGACCCCGCAAATAAACCAAGTAGAAAGCATGCGTGCAGTGTGTGCATAACAGTTCCGAGTGCAGGCTGTACCGGTGGACAGTAAGAATAAAGCGCAGATATGCTGTTCTGAATGGACGTCGGGAACGGGATATTGTTAGACCGCCCGCTCCCGTTCAAATTACACCAGAGTTACCAACCGCTACTGCATTTTATTCGGGAATTTAATCCCGCGGCGCAAAAAATCTGGTCGGGAATGCAGACCTCTAGTGCAAGCCATCGTCAGGAGGCCACACATTCATTAGGTGGATTATATATTTATTATGCACATAACTATACTTACTACGTAATATGGAAAGTTAAAACTATTATCAGACATTGATATAATTTCTTTTATACCAATAATATTATCCAGGCATTTTAGGATATCTTTGTACTAGTGTTGTCAAAAGACCCGATATTTCTGTACCAAGTCGGTACTAAAAACATTTAAATCTTATGGTACCTGGTTTTCTTAAGTATCGGTGGTACGAGTACCCGGTTCTTGATGCGCTATTCGAACGCTATCATCTTCGTAAAAGACTTCGCATCAAACTAACAAAACACCTTAATGACCGACACCCCGATCAAACAAAAGAGTTCAAGCAGGTAAGTTTCAATTAAATTTTTTATATCTATAGCTTCTGTTATGAATATTATTCCATATTTTAATTAGAATGTCGGATTGAAATAAACATCGCTGTTAGCATATACGTAGTTAATCGTAAGCATAAGCATGGCTAACGCTAATATAATGAGCATTAAAATTAAGTTTTTAATGCTCCTATAACTTTTATTAGTGTAAAAAACAGGAAGACAATGATATTTACTATTTGTACACACCAGAGGCTTTTAAATGGACTGTTTATCCAAAATATGCGTTAGAGAATGTACAAATATATGGTTAACAGTTTTTAAGCCCTATCAGTCCATCAGAAAAACAGTTCTGGGCTTTTTTTTTTTTTTTAGTTAGTTAGTTGCTATTCTTGGTTGAATAACTCTAGCAGGTTTTTAAAGCCCTTTAAAATTAAATATGAACACAGTTTGGATTAAAAGTACAGTGAAATTTTGATCTCCTGTATAGACTTTACAATGACTTCATGTTATCTGACATCAGTTAGATCTAGTAACATCTTACAGTGAGTGAACAATATATTTTTTACAACATTCATTAATGTTTGTGAATGTACAAACACTTGATCATTCATGTTTGTTCATTGTGCATTAAATAATTTTAACAGATTGAACTTGATTTATGTATTAGTAAATTTTGAAATTAACCCCAAGAAGAATAATTGCTATATAACTATTGTTTATTGTTAGGTCATGTTATCTAAATAATGGAATCTTATTGTAAATAGTTTTTAATACTACAGTTTCCATCTATTTGATATACACTTAATGTAGTCTTATCTAAATGTATTATAAAAGCTGAGGTTTAATCTTTACTGGAAAGTTATATTTTAGCTGGTGTCAATGATCTAATGTTGCATTTGGTCAGACTCAGCCCATTGCTTTACTTAAGTATATTATATTTTCCTTTTACAGCTGCAGACTGAGGAAGATCATGAAACACAACAGCAAACTCTAAAACAGACAACAGTTTACAGATGTTTTTCAGTGGCAGCAAAAATATGACAAAAACTTTTGGGTGAAACTTGTTTACTTTTTTCATACTTTTATTACTTGTGGAAAAACTTGAAACTATTTTAAGTAAGTATAAAGAATGGCATTGGTTTTGTACATTAAATTTTTGTTTAACGTTATTAATAAAAAATAATGTTGTTAAATTAGCATGTTTTTGTGTTTTGCTTTGGTACCGAGAACCGTGGATTTGCACTGGTATTGGTACCGAATACTGAAATTTTGTGACACCACTACTTTGTACAACAAAAATGATTACAGTCCTTTATAAAGCTTTAAATTCCATTGCAAACAAAATTGCATGTGTTGACAAAAATGTATAATTGAACACTTTTTAGCAATAAATGGTGCCTCATTGGTATTAAATGCAAGAAAACTGATACTCAACTGCTGAAAACATGCCTTGATTATTTTAACTAGAATTTGACTTGTATTGACTCTGTTTGATCGATGTGAAGATTCCTCTGATTGAAAAAGCACTCTTATAAACTTTGAGATATCTACCAAATATCAGTAGAACTGAATGAAAGAATTCAAGGATGAAGAGGATACCTGACGTAGAGGGAGCGTTTCTCACTGGTGCGGAGGGAGCCGGAGCCAGAGCTCATGCTGCTGTTCATCATCTGCTCCCTCAAGTCGTGGATCTTGGACTCAAAACGACTGTATTCTGGAAAGAGACAAGGCACACAATACGTCAGCAACACCTATATTTACAGTGATATTCCGGGCTTTGCTCCAGGTTTTATGAGTGGAGGTGCTTGAAGCGCAGGGCAGAGAAGGAAAGCTCAGCAGCTTATTGAGAACGGATTAATGACCTGGAGAACAGATGGATATTAATCATGTATCTGCATGAGCTATACGCTAATATCTCCTGCCAGATAATTAATTATGCATATTAATTAAGTAGAACATGCACTATTCGTATTCAGTATAAAGGAATGAAAACCTCCAACAAACGTCGGGACCATAATCATTTTTCACAGTGAACAAGGCTCTCGTTTTAGGGAGCAGCACTGAAGCATGATGGCTGATTGTTCGGCAGACTTTTAATTAAACGTGTACACCTCTGCTGCAGTGTGGTCGGGCAACTCACAAGCTTAGCAACCGAATTACACACTGAAATGCACGAGCAAACAAGGATAACGCATAGCCAAGGAAGGACTATTGTTTTCTTAAGCACTGGGATTTACCTTGTAAGTCCAATATAGATCATCCATAACAAAGACTTTATGATTTTTAACCTGCTCCGTAACCTTGTATCCAAGGATCAAAAGTCTACCTTCCAAATCTTCCAAAAAACAGAACCTGAGGCAGGAATTTTAATTTTTATGAGAATATGAGAACTTGAAAACTCAATGGCAGTAACTCCAAGTCTAAAGCTCAACGCAAAGTCGAAACTTGGACTTCATTGTCAGCAGAAACTGCGCCTGCAGGGAGCTCTTCTGTAAACGCCCTGTCTATCACAAACGGGTTAACAACATGCTGGAATGACAGGGCAAGGTAAAGTAACCTGACACCACCTGCCTGTAACCAGGGGAACACCCCAGCAGAGAGGTGGAAGGAAATGGCTTGACAAACTTCTTGAAAAAACAATTATAGCAAAAAAAGAGAAGCTAAATGTACTGCATTAGAGAGAACCTTGTTTGCAATATAAAGCTTAGTATTCCAATTAGACATCAGTAGCTTCACATCCACTGCACTCATCTGATAAAGAATAAAGCAGAAAGTAAATTCACTCCACTGGTCAGACACTCTACGGGTAATACAATACACATATGACAGACGACACAGACAGCTGGGTCCTCTCAGCCTGTCAGACACACGGTTCACAACATTCAAAGGCTAATGCTAAAGCGCAAGGTCTTCGTTGTGACCAGTCAACACAAGATCTGGGGAGAATCTGGGCCAGCTCTGCCTCACATTCACATGGCCTCACTTGCCTTCATTATGTGCAGGGCTTTTATTTTTGGGGAGTGGGGATTGGCTGCAGGCTGACTCTTTATCAATGCAGTTACATAATATTGCAGCCATGTGCTTTCAATGTGAAAGCATGTATAGGCACTAGGTTATGATTAGTACAGCCCTCTTAACAGGCATGCAAATTAGTACCACAAACAGATTTTCTTTACTGAGTTCTGATTATTTTAACTGATTTCTGAATTAATGAGCAATATGTAACATCTCGCAATTCCATGCGAAAAGACATTTTAGTATAATGATGTACAATGTGAAAAAAATGCATATTTCTTTTTGTGATTTGCTAAAGACTAGATTTAACTGTCATTAAAAATTATTAGTTTTTGAAGATTACCTTAAGTGAGCATTAGATGACAGCAAAGTCGACCACTACTGGTCGATATACAACCAATACTCATAAATAAAATAATAAAATGTATAATATCAGTCAGTAGCCAGTATAGTTCAGACATACTATACATCCTTAAAAATGTATATATATAATAGACATACTATACATTTCTAAAAAAACATTTTTTTTTTTTTATTAAATAAAAATAACATACCGGGGAAAAAATAACTAAACTGCATGAAACAATTTTATTATGCCAAAAAACAAAAACTTGTTTGAAAAAGTGAATTTTTTTGTTTAGAATTTTCATCCTTATTTTGGTGTCCAGATTCTTTAATGTATTTTTTTTTTTAACATGGAGCTATAACAGCTATTTTGCAAATGAACAAGTTTCAGTTGGTCTTAGTGTTCCAGTGCATTATGTATCGATTAGATAAAGATGCAACCTGAAGTAGTGACAATCTTTTCTGCATCGTTACGTACATTCAAATTAAATGAATTATTGAAAAGAAAAACAAATGCAGACTGGGGACTTCAATCTACTCACTGGTTGTTGATTGGATGGAGGCAGATCTGAATGTGAGGTTACAGCTGATTGTAAGAAAGGGGTGGCGTTAAGTGGAGGAAATGATTGGATAAGTCCGTCATTTCACCGCCAGATTGATTTATAACATTCATTAAAATGTACAAGGTCAAAAAATTAAGTTTGCAATCAGATCAATAGCATGAAATTTGAAAATATATCGGGCATATTTCCTTTTAATGGTTTAAAATATATAAGGTGTAATTTATGTGCTTAACATGGAATGCAAGGCCAAATAAGAAAATGTGTTGTGAACGTTTGTCCCTGCTAGAAACAAATGCAGTTCAAGTTCACTCACTGTCCCCTAAGTTAATGTATGACAAGAGGTGTTCAAATTTTAACAGAAGCCAGTCTACAAATAGACTCTGTCCCTTTCTTACACACACACACACACACACACTCAAGTAAGAAGCCATAATGTCTCTTATATTTCTGGTTCCCACCTAATTCAATGAGCTATTCTGGCACAAATTAACGTGTCACTTCTATTTCTATGTAGACGTAAGAGCCCTTGGGAGGGAGAGGCAGGCCATTTATACTCCAGGAGCATCTGACTAAGGAGGAATATGGGGGAGAGCATGCCGAAACAGATAACTTACACAGCAACATTCCTGTCATTGCTCACATAGAGACCAGAGAATGAACTATGCACTGACATACTAAATATTAGTTACAGTGGTTATTAATGCACTTCAAATCTTGTCAAGGACTATAATTGATTTCCTATCCTCTGTGCCAGTCAAATGAATCCACGTTTTCTGATTAGTGTTTACAGCTAGTTAACACCATCTTTGACACATGATGTTTTTGGTCTAGAGAAATTATTTGAAAGTGTCAAATCATAATAAAGCAGCAACAACACATTTAACATAAGATAAACAATATTACAAAGTTTTGTGTTGTAGTTTTCACTGAACTACAAAATGACAGTAATGTTTAGCATTTTTAGGTTAAGTGACTTCCTGAATGGGGGCCCTTCCCTGCACCTGTCCTCCTGATCTCTGCAGGAAGCTCCATATAATAACGCATTGAACAAACATGACGAAGAAACGTCAGGCCTCAAAGAGCAAACATCCCGGATCATTCTGACACAACTGAAGCTCAGTTCAAAGGTGAACTACCCTACTCTTCTTACTGAATGAAAGCATAATATTGCTTATGATAATATAAAATATTTAGCACTAAATGACTCACTGCTGCCTTCTGTCGTGTTTATGGTTTGAATATAAAACATTTCTCGAGAAATCCTCGAGCAAACAGTTTACGTTACCTGTGTCGCGCAGCAACACAAACCTTCACCGACTTTAAACATATTAGGCTACAAACAACCTTCATGAAGTCAGCCCAACGGCTGAGCAACTTCAGAAGTTCTTTTCATGACTTTTATTCATCTTTAAACGCACTACACTATGTTGAACATGTAACTCGAGACAACAGAAATCCATTGTGAACACAAACAGCGACGCTTTCCCTTTTCAGCACAGCATATTGAAGCACATAAAGCAATTCTACTGCCAGTTTAACCTATATGCGGTCTCCTCTCCTCAGCTCTCCGCTCAGGTCGGCTGGCCCACCTGCCAAAATGAAAGACACGAAGATGCCCTCTCCATCCTCACCGCCCACAATGTTGAATCCCAAACCTGTGGAACCCTTGTGCAGCAGGATCTTCCGCGGCTCCCTGCCAAGCAGAACGACAGTGTTAAAGATCAGGATGGACTCGGACCACCACAGCAGCAGGGAGAGGATGAAAGACAAGACATATATTTGCAATAAAAAAAGAAATACAGTGGAAAAACCACATTAAGAAGTTTGATAGTGGGATGGTTTTTAGACATGTTTCAAAAATATTCACAAAGCTTCATTCATCCCAGACTGCAGCACAAAAGAATGAGAATTCAGATTTCAAAGGAACAATAATAATGTTTCAGTAAATTATTATTTTGCATTTCGTTTTCCCCTTGTCGTTTACAGAGAGAGGAAATCGAGATGAACAGATTCATGAGAGCACACAAAGCTCTAGTCACGACTAGAGGAGACTGGCAAACTTTCATCCACAACAAAGCTAAACAGCAAGTGCTCCAGATTTGTTCCAGAAATGAGCGCTAACACATACACACCGATAACTAACACACTTTCACACTCTGTCACAAAACGCGTTCACACATTGAGCTCATCCCTGCCTTGTGCAGGACTGCGGTACTGTTTTAGCAGCCATGATTCATCAGCAGGCAGCAGGCAGCAGGCAGAGAGGCATTCCAGACTGCCCAGTTCTGGCACACCAGCAAGACTCAACTACATTCAGCGGTCGTCAAAACCCCTTTCCGAATGTACTGCAGAATAACACACAAAAACCAGTTCCCTAAAATGCAACACATCCACGTTTGTAGTGACAGCTCCCAGCTTTCAGCAGTGCAGTACGCATGTTTCTCATTAGAATTCTGCACTACCACAGAACTCGGCAGGCTCTCGACATGAGCCATTCCACCTCCATTGCCCATGGTACAGCTTTATGATGCTGAAAACAGCACTTTTATGTGAGCGGATGACTTGTGCTTTTAGGAAGTGTTTGTGCATATATGAAACGTACATAATGAACATATAGACAGGAGTGTGAATCAATTTACTGAGAACCTTATGTCCATAAATTTAATGAAGGTGGTAAACAGATTTTAATCACCTTTTTTTACCTCCATTTATTACATGACACACTGTAAAACCATGGCCTCCACAACAGCTCCCTGCCTTCTGCCTCTCTGATGAATCTTTTGTACACATTGTTGTTTTTTTAGTTCCTCTCTATTGCAGTCCGTCCCTGCTGTAAGCTGACAAATTGAAAATGCTCTCACACACACATACATGCTAAACATCTGTGAAAACCTGGATTACCTGGAAATACTGGAACCAGAATGAATTTCATTTGGTTATCCTTTTTTGAACATGCAATGTAGAGGTTGATACTTTACAAACAAACATTATAATTAACCTGTTAAAACCCTGAAGAAATACCAGACAGGGTTGTAAATAATTCGAAAAATGCAAATGTTTGCACCCTTGTAGTTCAAGAAATTGAATTTCCACAGAAAACTGAAATGAAATGAAGATGAATTTAAATGCAATTGGCAATGGGTTCCGGCAAATGAAGTGTTGTACTACCCTGCTACTACCATCAGGCATACAAACCTTCAAAGCTTTCTTCAAGAAAACTTTGTCAAGGCAAGGCCAGGCATTTTTATTTCTAAAGCACATTTAAAAACGTAAAACGATCAAATACACACTAAAAGAAAATACAATACAATAAAACAGATAAACTAAACTAAACTAAACTAACTCAAGCCAATATTCAAAGTTTGTTTTCACAAACATTGCTTCTATAAAGCATTCTATTCTATACATTCTAGCTATAAAAAAAGTCATATGAAAATTTCTTTGAGTTTCCTTAAATTCAAATTTCAATTCTATGTTTGCTACCTCAATTTAAATTTAATTCATTTCTGAATGGCACACAACCTGGATACCAAATGCTTTGTTGATTAAACACTAAGATCAGGTTGATTAAATAATAATCAGAAGTAATAAAATGAATGAAAACAGAGGCATATTAAACTGATTTTATGTGAACGGAGTTAATTAAAGGCAATTATTATTAATGTCTAGATCAAACACTTATTAGGTCTAGTAATAAATGTGTGTACTAAATTAAGAGAACATATGCTTTTATTAAAAAGATGGGAGATTAGTACTAAGAATTTATTTCATTTATTGCATTTATTTGAATTATTTTGTAACATTACAAATGCATTTTTATCAGTTCAGTGCATCCTTATTGAATAAAAGTATTCATTTCTTAAAAACATTCATTCTCAGTGAACCCAAATTTTTGAATTGTGTATATTCATTATATATTATAGAGAGATGTGAATAAATAAGTTTACAGCTGCTCTCCTGCATGAAACTGATCTTAACAATGAACGTTCCCATGGTGCACTGCTTCACTTGCAAGACAAAAAATGTAAATTCAATTTTAAAACTGTCAAAACTTTTCAATCATCCATTCTTGAATACTTATTACATACATATTTAAATATACAAATAATTTTATTTAATGACTTTTATGTATTGAGTTATTTAATTTATACTGTATATCTATTATAGTTTGCAACATAAAACATAACCAGATAAACTGCAATGCACAGCTTTTCAACTCTACATCTGCTTACAAATTTGATTAACCAAGCAGTACGTGACTAATAATAAAGGTTACTAATCCCCTAGTGTGGAATTTACCTCCCAAATAAAGACCATGCAAATGGTTGGTGCACCTCTACCCTTCATCTAATCATTCCCCCCCCTCAAAATTCCCAACCTGTATTTATCCGGCTTCATATTCACCCTGTTGTGCATGTGGCACTCTTTAGTCATGAAATACATCAAGTCTCACCAAGTGATGTAATGCACTGAATGGAAAAACAATCTCCATGAGTATGTGTGTGTGTGTGTGTGTGTGTGTGTGTTTGGGCTGCATGTCAAAGGGAGTGTGTGTTCATGTCAGCACATTATGACAGACTGTCTAAGTGTATCTCTGTGTATGATGGGCATTGGCAGAGCACCCTGTGTGTGTGTGTGAGTGTGTGTTTGTGGCCTGCTTTCCCCCATTCAAATTAATCATGACAGCTTCAGGAATGTGCGCCACTATTCATTTGTAGTCTGACTGCAAGAATCAGCCTCTCACTTCCCAATACATTTATGGTAAGAGCAGGCCCTACTGTTTATATTTACATAACTGCAACAGAAGCCAAACATTCCTGTGTTGGAAGGTTCCATGAGTGTGTATTTATGTGTTTGGAGAATAATGAATATTTTGTGACTACTTCAGTCACACCTACGGTAATGTAACTATACATGCTGATGATGAGCATACAAACATACACGTGCAGGAGGACAGAATTTTTATATACATTCATAATCACACACACACACACACACACACACACACACACACATCCTTGTGGAAGAATAGCTCTGCATATAATCAAGTATCCTTCATATTGTGTTGAATGTTGTTCTAGTTTTTTTAGCACATTTCTATGCACTTGTATGGGTGCTGCTAGTGATCTCTGGATCAAAAAAAAAGCATAGTGTCTGTGATGGTCTCTATATGGCTCTAGTATTTTAATGTAAGCATATGGATTCTACCAGACCTAAATTGTAGGTTTATCTGTTAATAGTGCATACTTTTCAATAAACTGCATGATCGGTGGTATCGACAAGTGAGCTGCTGACGAGTTATGTGCTAAAGGTTAATATTAGGTTAATATTACTACTTACTTATAAGGCCCTTAACGGTCTAGCTCCTGTATACCTAACTAGTCTTCTATCACGCTACAATCTATCACGCTCCCAATCAATAACCTACTCCTAAATGCAATGTAGAAACTTAATATTTTCTGTAAAGCTGCTTTGCAATGATTGGTATCGTGAAAAGCACTATACAAATAAACCTGAATTGAATTGAACTGAATAGTGGTATGTAAAGTGGATGACCCATCCCAGACAGCCAGTAACAGTACATCACTCAGACTAAGACTGCGTCAGAGAGCACACACCAAACACCAGGATATTATATGGGCTGGTAAAGGAGGATGGCTTAGACTCACATATTATCTGGGATTATACATATGTACAAAATTGGCAGGGTATGAATTAGGGGGAGTTTGGGGGTGTTGAACACTCTACTGATTTGACAAATAAAGTCAAAACAAAAGGCTGCAGGCTTCTTAAGTATATTTTAATAGCATTTTCAAAGTTTCAATAACCTAAAAAAAAATGTGTATGTATGCGTTAAATAGTTGCATTTTCCCTAAAGAGAAAACAATAGTGGGCTACCTGAGTGCTTTGCTTTGGGATCATTATGGAATGATACCTCATGCTTAATTAGTGGCAATATTTATCACTTTATTGTAGATTTACATGTCACAAACTCATCATAAAAACCTTTACTCTTCTGAATAAAATGTCTTTAAGATGCTATGTTAGTAGCAGCAAAAGACTATTTACTTTAGGTTGGGCAAGATTAAAGAGACAGTCTAAAAAAGCTAAAAAAATAAATAAAAAAAAGGAAATTTCTGCCATCATTTACTCACAATATATGACTTTCATCTGTGGAACGCAAAAAAAAAGATATTTTGAAAGACTTTCACTGTATAGGTAATTTTTTTTAATATCTTCATAGTGACAAGTCATACAGGTTTGAAAGGACATGAGGGTGAGGAAATGATGACAGAAATTCATTTTTGAATTATATCTCTTGAAACTATGTCTTTAAACCTGAACCGTCTGTGTTCCAAAAGTAGCCTCCTGTTTAATTTGAACACTGAGAATGCGACAGACACGACTAGACCGGGGTAAAAAGTTGAAAGCCCTCATTAATTTGTGACTCTTTTGACTCTAAAGGTGCCTAAAGGTCTGTTTACACCAAGACACATATCCAGTGTGAAAATTTGGTGCGATAAACATTTTAAATTGAATGAATGTTAATGTGTCTGTTCAGACCGCCACAAACATTTGCATGTCATCAATGCGACTGATTTTATTTACATTTCATCTCACAGTGAATAAAACTGGCCATCCAATAGGATTTTTCTATAATTTGTGCACGAGTGCATTTGAAAAGTGACATCTGAGTTAGTGACAGGGTTCCCACTTTCACTTTTTGAATCGATTTCCATGATTATTTTTCAGTTATATTCCAGGAAATGTTGATTATTTTATAGATTGTACTCATAATTTCTAGCTGGTATTTTAGAGCCAGAGTATTAAAAAAGATTATATTTGTTGTAGAAATTTCCTTGTATGATTTTTACAGGTACAGAAATGTTTAAAAAATCCCCTGATATTTCCAGTTTTTTTTCCAGGACTGAAGAAGTGATTGACCGTGAGTGATTAGATGAATCCATATACAGTTACATAGCGCATTGTGTCACAGAATAACTAAGGCTAACTTGGTGCCACCTACTGTTAGAACGTAAATCTACATTTGCATTTAACCCATCTCCTCTCCTTTACGCATTGGTCTTAACAGACATATCGTATGCGAAAATCGGACTTAATTTTTCTGCCAAACATTTGTGTCGGTGTGAACAGGCCTTAAAGGTCCCCTGAAGTGCCTTGAAACACACAGCTTTATTCTATGTGGTGACGTAATTTCACCTGAAACAGGAAGACAGGGCGGGACATATCGAGCAGCCCCGCCCCTTTTTAAAATAAGCCAATAGCGATTTGTTTATATCTGCAGGGGTCACTCAGAGCCGTTAAGCTCGGTAAAGCCGCATTTGACAGCCACAGTCTAATAGATTACCCCCCTAGATTCAATATGAAACTCTTAGTAAAATAAAAGTGATCATAAATATGCTGAGGCTGTGTAGTTTTAAAAGTGTTTAATATATGCCGACTCGCGCATATGATCCACTCCGTGCGATCGCGTCTCTGGACCGGAGCCAAAGTCAGACTGAGCGCTGCTGCGGTTCGCGTGACACAACGTGAAATCAGACCTCATTTGCCCCAATCTAAAGCATATTTACACTATCTGAATCGTTCCCTATCGCCTACATTGTGCACTACGTGCCATTCACTGTACAGGAAATACTACACTGTGAACAAGTGACTGATCTCAGCTGCAGCTTCAGCGTCTATTTACAGTGTAGGGGGCGGGCGCTTCGGCTTCTAGAGAGCGTTTGATTGGTCAGAAGATTTGATGAGAAGATGAAGTACGATGTGACGTCAAAAAAAAATCGTTGAGCCGTTTTGGCGGAAGTGACGAACTAAAAGCTTTGAATGATTATATTTTCAGAATTTTGTCGCTGTTTTGGAGCACACTGCCTTATAGATAACCGTAAGACTAACATATTGATACTAACACCCAAAAAACTTTACTTTTGATTTCATGGGGACTTTAAGGATTTTAATACCACAAGCTAACAACGTGCTTCATCTCCTCTACATTGTAAAGGAGTACGCGGCTCGAGGCAGGGAGCAGTTTCGCCTCAAGGCGTTACCTGTGTCACGCTGCAGGTTGGGGGAAGGAGGGTGGCCGTGCGGGGCGGGGGGTAACTGTCAGTTTAACTAGACTATGCTAAGCTAAGCCAGGCAGCACGAGAAGCAGTGGTTAGTACCTGCCGGTGTACGGGACCAGGCTTTGACACAGAGCAGGCGGGGCGGGGCTGCAGCCCACATCCCCAGACCCCCTGCTGCACAGATGGGGGGAGGGAGGGCTGGTGTCCCCATGAGGTTTGTGGATGGCACTGTAAATGGGCTCGGCCCTATTGGGGGTACAGAAATCACACAGTAAATGGGGCGCTTTCAGACACACAGAGACAGCAGACACAGAGACATACTGTATGAAGACACGTACGGGACACACATGCACACAGACAGAGACAAACACACACATGCAGAAGTGAGGATGCATTCAGCTGGATGGCAAGAGAGGGACGAGTCAGCTCTGGGGCCCGGGCTGACTCACAGGCTCCAGGGAGTCCCTGCCCGGAGAGGTGAAACCCATCTCACGTCCAGGCAACAGTGGCCGTGACTTCAAAACATTTGACCCCATGCCAGAAGCATCTCTTATATCCAGGGTGTTTGTTTGCCGTGTTGGGATTCGTGTTGGAGACTTTATACACCCAGTCATGTTTCGTTAAAGCAATGTTCACAAACACACCACCACAGAGAGGCATTACACACCTCGTAGACGTTCTTCAGCCCACACTCGACACCTACTTAAAATCATTTTTATTTGTTCTGTCTTTGCCCAGTTACATCAGAAAATGTGAACAGTATTGCCAAAAAGAAATTCAACAACTAAAGCTGAAGAACTGTAGCACAGATTGTGGGAAAACAATGTTCTTTTCAAATCAAATATATATGGACATACAAGTGTTGTTTTTTGTGATTTGTGCATGAGTACATTTGAAAAGTGACATTTGAGTGAGTGACAGGGTTCCCACATTTTTTGACCAATACATTTCAAGTCAGTTTCCATGAGAATTTGGTTTACAATTGACTTGGTCACAGTTTCTCACTCATTAAATATTTTAGAGCTGAAGTATTTAAACTATATTAGCTGTGAACATTTCCTTTTGCAGGACTTTCCAGGCCTGGAAATGTTAAAATTCCTTGATATTTCCAGGTTTTCCATGGTCGTGGGAACCCTGGAGAGAAGAAGTGAGTGATTGTGAGTGAATAGATGAGTAAATCCATGACTCTGACCTGGTGAAGTCCTCCTCCCCCAGCATGTGGCGTGGGACTGGGGAGTACCTCGAGGGGGTGACCTGGGGCGGCGGGTACACTGGTTTAGGCTCCATACCTCCCATGTAGGCCATGCTGGAGTTGTGTCCGACGTGGTTGTCCACCATGGTGGGGAAGGCTGGAGGGAGGCCGAGACCAGTAAAGGGAAAAAAAGGCAGATGATTTAACCAGGTAGTTACAAAGGACCAGATTATCTCTGAGATGTGGTTGGGACTGTAGATGTGTGTGCAACACAGCAGCGTCATAATACATAGTTTAATTGTAAAATTTAATGCACAACTTAATTAAAATCAAACTAAAACTCTACTAAATTAATCTATAATGCCTAAGTAAGGTTTTTGGACATTATCAGCATAAATCCTTTTAGTTTTTGATGACCGATAAGGGACAACATTATTAACTACAAAACTATGGAAACATGTTATAGATATATAAAAAATACAAATTCATAATTATATAAAATAATATTTAAGAAACCAGGGTCAAATTTAACCCAGTTATCAGGCATTACAGCTGCCAAAAAAAGCAAGTCTGATTGTGATGTGCATATACACTACTTGAAACGTTTTTGGGTTGGTAAGATTTTTTACGCTTCTGAAAAAAGTCTCTAATGGTCACCAAAGATGCACTGATTAAAGGGGTCATATGATGCGATTTTTAATTGTTTCTTTCTCTTTGAAGTGTTACAAGCTCTTGGTGCATAAAGAAGATCTGTAAAGTTGCAAAGACTAAAGTCTCAAATCCCAAAAGATATTCTTTATAAAAGTTAAGAGTCAACCACGCCTACCTAAAACGGCTCGTTCTAACACACCCCCACATGTCTACGTCACGATGTGGGAAGATTTGCATAACGCCGCCCAAATGTTCAAGCAAAGAAGGCATAACTTTTATTCTCTGTAGTACTGTTGCTGCCGCCATGTCGTGAAGGCGCTGTGTTTCTCATTGTGAAAGCGAAACTACTTTGTTTGGCCTTCCAAAAGAGGACGATATCCGCTTTGTCATGCCTAGAGCTGATCCGTGCTGGTCGCTGAGTGAATACATCAACTTCGTGCTGTGGATCGCTGGAGCGGCTTTCACCTTGGACGAAGCAGAGTCCAGCCCGGGGTCGTCACATGTGGTTGACGCAAGTCTGCCGGTCACTCCTTCGTTGAAACCGCCGGCCGCGCCCCGTTCTAAAGACCGCCCGCCTCCGCTCACTCAAGCCGGCCTCCACTCACTCTAGCCCACCGTGTGTTTCGTTGTGAAAGCGAAACTACTTTGTTTGGTCTTCCAAAAGAAGACACGACTAGAAATCAGTGGTTAGGTTGTATTTACAACACTGTTCCAGAACAGTTCAACCCAAATATTCATTTGTGTGCAGCACATTATATGGAGGACTGTAAACTCACAGGCTCACAGACTGTAAGTAAGTTTTCATTTAAAGGATTTGCCACTGATGATTCAAACGCGAGTTTTGAGCAGTGTAGAGTAGCGCTTGTTTGTCATTTCTCCGATCACAAATGCAGACATGGTTTTATGTTTACACGGCGCGATGCAACACAACGCGTAAAAAGACAGTATAAGTCATTATAATCCGTAATTATGTCCCCACTGGATGCAACAAATGCCTCGTCTATAATGGGTTTTAATGTTTTTGTCTCGTTGCTCTGGCCGGACAGGGCATTACAGTATGGTAAGGGGCGTAACATTTCTGTCACACGCTTGAGGTATTCGGCCAATCACAACGCACTGGATAGCTGGCCAAACAGAGCACACTTCGCTTTTCAGAGCGATGAGCTTTGTAAAAATCGATGCGTTTCAGTAAGGCGGGGCAGTAAGGAGAAACAATAATGGACAGTATGTGGAAAGTAATCTGTTTTTTGAACTTTAAACCGCATTAACACATTTCATTACACCAAATACACAAAATAATGTTCTTTTTAGCAACATCATATGACCCCTTTAATACAGAAACCTATACAAAACCAATACAAAATATAGAAACCTTATTTGATCAAAAAACACAATACTGTGAAATATTATTTAATTCTATACTTTTCTGTTTCCTGTTTTCAAATTATATTTAAAATGTCATTTATTCCTGTAATGGCTTCAGTGTCACATGATCCTTCAGAAATCACTCTAATATGCTGATTTGATTCTCAAGAAACAATTCTTATTATCATTGTTGAAAACAGTTTAATATTACTGCTTAATATTTTTGAGGTAACTGTGAACCATTTTTTCAGGATTCTTTGATAGAAATAGCAGCATTTTTTGAAATAGAAATATTTTGCAACAGTATACATACAGTAAATGTTTTTACTGTCACTTTTGATCAATTTAATGTGTCCTTGCTGAATAAAAGTATTCATTAATAAAACCTTTTGAACGATAGTGCATGTCCTTTATTATCTAATCAAAAGACAAAATCATTATTGTTTGCTTTCAATTATAATTTCAGCTTACTTTAATGCATTTATGTCAGAAAAGGATTCATGCTGATATTGGCCATAATTCTACTTTGCGTTTTGGAGGGCAATTTACTGTATGTACAATATTCCTGGATTAAACCTTCAAAAATACTGTATGAGGAACAATACCATAGGTGTACTTTCATTCAGAGACTTTCATTAAGAGACTGGCTTATCTTATCTTTTCAACTGACCAAAATAAATAAAATATATAAAATATTTTAATTAAAATGCAGTTTCATAGCCAATAAGAGATATTCAGTCACCATTGGCAGGTGTAGCAAAAAGTTAATTTTGGCCGCTGTGTGCATTTGTGCAGGTGGATTGTGTGAAAGCATCGTCTCTCAGTGGGAGGGAGGGATTGGTGCTGTGATGGGAGCAGCAGTGCAGTGTGTGTGGGTGTCTGAAAACAGCGCCCACTGCTACACCACAGTACAGTTACAAAACTCCACAGCACTCACAGGCAATGCACCACTCGCTTTCATTACAGGGTTAAAGATAAAAGCAGATAGGGACACAGGTTCTATTTAAAAATTGACACAACCACCAAGTCCCTTTCACGTTTATCAATGCAGTACAAATAGTCATGTGCTAGAGCTTTAAAATGGACAGATTTTAAGCTCGTAAGGGCATAGGTTGGATGGAGATCAGCAAAAGAAGGTACGTACTGCTAGAGTAGTCTGGTGGGGCGTACATGTCGTTGAGATGTACTGGTCCCGGCTTGGCCACTTTCAGATAGACCATGTCTGAAGTGTTCTTCAGGGCGGCCACAGCCTCCTCATGACGCACATCCTGAAGTATAATGTTATTCACCTGCGAAGG
>NW_015505586.1:453129-481848 GCF_001515645.1 Sinocyclocheilus grahami | reverse complement strand
GAGTCCAGCCCGGGGTCGTCACATGTGGTTGCCGCAAGTCTGCCGGTCACTCCTTCGTTGAAACCGCCGGCCGCGCCCCGTTCTAAAGACCGCCCGCCTCCGCTCACTCAAGCCGGCCTCCACTCACTCTAGCCCACCGTGTGTTTCGTTGTGAAAGCGAAACTACTTTGTTTGGTCTTCCAAAAGAAGACACGACTAGAAATCAGTGGTTAGGTTGTATTTACAACACTGTTCCAGAACAGTTCAACCCAAATATTCATTTGTGTGCAGCACATTATATGGAGGACTGTAAACTCACAGGCTCACAGACTGTAAGTAAGTTTTCATTTAAAGGATTTGCCACTGATGATTCAAACGCGAGTTTTGAGCAGTGTAGAGTAGCGCTTGTTTGTCATTTCTCCGATCACAAATGCAGACATGGTTTTATGTTTACACGGCGCGATGCAACACAACGCGTAAAAAGACAGTATAAGTCATTATAATCCGTAATTATGTCCCCACTGGATGCAACAAATGCCTCGTCTATAATGGGTTTTAATGTTTTTGTCTCGTTGCTCTGGCCGGACAGGGCATTACAGTATGGTAAGGGGCGTAACATTTCTGTCACACGCTTGAGGTATTCGGCCAATCACAACGCACTGGATAGCTGGCCAAACAGAGCACACTTCGCTTTTCAGAGCGATGAGCTTTGTAAAAATCGATGCGTTTCAGTAAGGCGGGGCAGTAAGGAGAAACAATAATGGACAGTATGTGGAAAGTAATCTGTTTTTTGAACTTTAAACCGCATTAACACATTTCATTACACCAAATACACAAAATAATGTTCTTTTTAGCAACATCATATGACCCCTTTAATACAGAAACCTATACAAAACCAATACAAAATATAGAAACCTTATTTGATCAAAAAACACAATACTGTGAAATATTATTTAATTCTATACTTTTCTGTTTCCTGTTTTCAAATTATATTTAAAATGTAATTTATTCCTGTAATGGCTTCAGTGTCACATGATCCTTCAGAAATCACTCTAATATGCTGATTTGATTCTCAAGAAACAATTCTTATTATCATTGTTGAAAACAGTTTAATATTACTGCTTAATATTTTTGAGGTAACTGTGAACCATTTTTTCAGGATTCTTTGATAGAAATAGCAGCATTTTTTGAAATAGAAATATTTTGCAACAGTATACAGTAAATGTTTTTACTGTCACTTTTGATCAATTTAATGTGTCCTTGCTGAATAAAAGTATTCATTAATAAAACCTTTTGAACGATAGTGCATGTCCTTTATTATCTAATCAAAAGACAAAATCATTATTGTTTGCTTTCAATTATAATTTCAGCTTACTTTAATGCATTTATGTCAGAAAAGGATTCATGCTGATATTGGCCATAATTCTACTTTGCGTTTTGGAGGGCAATTTACTGTATGTACAATATTCCTGGATTAAACCTTCAAAAATACTGTATGAGGAACAATACCATAGGTGTACTTTCATTCAGAGACTTTCATTAAGAGACTGGCTTATCTTATCTTTTCAACTGACCAAAATAAATAAAATATATAAAATATTTTAATTAAAATGCAGTTTCATAGCCAATAAGAGATATTCAGTCACCATTGGCAGGTGTAGCAAAAAGTTAATTTTGGCCGCTGTGTGCATTTGTGCAGGTGGATTGTGTGAAAGCATCGTCTCTCAGTGGGAGGGAGGGATTGGTGCTGTGATGGGAGCAGCAGTGCAGTGTGTGTGGGTGTCTGAAAACAGCGCCCACTGCTACACCACAGTACAGTTACAAAACTCCACAGCACTCACAGGCAATGCACCACTCGCTTTCATTACAGGGTTAAAGATAAAAGCAGATAGGGACACAGGTTCTATTTAAAAATTGACACAACCACCAAGTCCCTTTCACGTTTATCAATGCAGTACAAATAGTCATGTGCTAGAGCTTTAAAATGGACAGATTTTAAGCTCGTAAGGGCATAGGGTGGATGGAGATCAGCAAAAGAAGGTACGTACTGCTAGAGTAGTCTGGTGGGGCGTACATGTCGTTGAGATGTACTGGTCCCGGCTTGGCCACTTTCAGATAGACCATGTCTGAAGTGTTCTTCAGGGCGGCCACAGCCTCCTCATGACGCACATCCTGAAGTATAATGTTATTCACCTGCGAAGGCAGACACACACACGCATGTTACATCGGCTGGTCTCTGAAGCGTGACTCAGAATGTTCACGACAGTACATTTGAAGTTGTGGGAAGGAAGCGACTGGAGCGGAGGCCGGATGGCCCCACACTCGGCGACGACGCTCCAATCTCCAGCTCTCAGCCATCCGGTCACAAAAGGAAGGACGAGAGGGAGAGGAAGCTGGAAAGGCGTAGTGCTTTTTCCTTTGTAGGGGCACCTACACACTACAAAAAGCTGAGTGTTTGATGGGTAAACATGTGTCTGAATTGTTTTGAGGATGTGGAAAGTGACAGGTCTGAATTGGACTCACAACCAAACCTGCCTCTCTGAAACTCTCATTGGAGGTCAATAGAGGAAAACAGATTGGTTGTAGGACCTTTAGTTGTATGACCAGAGAAGAGTTGTATATATATATATATATATATATATATTTATATAACTATTTATTATTAATAAAAACTATTATCATTATTAATTCTATATTATATATTAACTAACAGGCATATTAACTAACACTGCAGGAGACAACAATAAATACATATTTAAATTCTAAAATTAAATAAAAAATTATATCAATAAAATCATTATTACAAATTAATAAATAAATAGCAAAATACATAAAAGCACATAACAACATTATATTTTTAGAGAGTTATAAGGTATTCCTTTATTTTAAAAAATTGAGTTAAATTAAATAAAAAATTGGCTATAATATTTAAGATAATAATAATCAATATTTGCACATCTAGAAATTAGTATCTAGTATTATACATCTAGTATTAAAAGCATCAGCTAAAAGTATTTTACTGATATATATTTAAATATTTATTTATTCTATTTAGTAAAGTAGCAAGTTAGCTTAGTGGAGAAACTTTTTTTTTACCCTAGTTAATTTATCCAAAAGTCTTTAAAACAAAACAACATGATGCAAACTGAACATCTAAGAAGCTATTGCTAAAGTAGCTCAATTCATCGCAAATTCCAACTCATTAGTTAATAGAAGCTTGCATTCTGCAAGTTTTATTGTGCCATCCCAAAGAGGCACACAAAATCACTTTCACAGACTTTTAAATTAAATGTTCCCTCCTGGTGGAATGACCTGCCCAACTCAGTCCGAGCAGTCATCTTAGCCATCTTAGCCATCTCCGAGTCCTTAGCCATCTTCAAAAATCGACTAAAAACACATCTCTTCCATCTTTATTTGACCCTCTAACTCTAGCACTCTCTATTCTAATTCTATTCTTTAAAAAAAACTTGCCCCTTTTAGACTTGCACTCTATTCATTTACTAACTGCTTTTTTTCTTAAAAAAAAAAACTAACACTAGCTTCTCTATTCTTTTTGTATTCTATATATTTGTTTTCTTTTTATTTATTATACAATTAACAAAAGCAAAAAAGGCCTCTAACACTAGCTTGCTCTATTCTTTTTCTATTCTATCTGTTTTCTTTTTATTTATTACATAATTTTAAAAAAAACTTGCTACGTGTACTGCGTTAAGCTAACTGAGACTTGTTATAGCACTTGTATATCATTGCTCTTTTGTAGATTTTGATTGCTTCCATTGTCCTCATTTGTAAGTCGCTTTGGATAAAAGTGTCTGCTAAATGATTAAATGTAAATGTAAATGTAATAGGAAGATAATACTTAAATTTAGAATTTTGCCCAACCCTGCACATGACAAAGCATCACTTTCAGATCCTACGTTCTTGCAATGCACCATCCCCAATAAAATCAATGGATAAATAGTGTTATCTGATGCAGCATCTGTTCTAGTTTGTAGATGGACTACACAGAGACATAATTAAAATTTGACCAACTCTAGGCATTCTGTTCAGAAAATCAAAGTCCCCGACTGAATTAAAACCATAATTTCCAAGAAAAGAAAGGGAAGTAATGGCACACTTTACATGTCTGCAGTTACAGCAGCCATGATTGATGCGTAGCCTTTTAATTATGACATTTATGACCATGTCAAAGTCTGCTCATTCCCTGGCACTTGTGTGCCATGCAAGTGTTTCTCTTTATCACAGCTGTGTCCTTGTTTCAGTTTGCGCTCAGCTTCACATCAATCACACTGTGGCCCATAAAGCTTCACACATGAGATATATCGTCTATAATACGGCATAGTAGCCTACAACAGTGTCTGCGTTCATTGAAGCATAAAGTAATTCACTGAAAAAAAAACTCTTGCAAAGATATGCAATGTGTGGCTCTACATATAGTGAAGTACACAGATGCATGTGTGCAGGTGAAATCTTACAGCCAGAAGGCGATCGCCTGTCTGCAGACGTCCATCTTTCTGTGCCGCCCCACCTTCGATGATCTTTGTGATGTAGATACTATTGTCGCCCGGGATGTGCTGGTTGCCTATACCGCCAGCAATACTGAAGCCGAGACCTTGAGTGAACGGAATGGAGTTAAATTTTTAACCAGGAAATCAGATCTTACAAGGTTGAAGTCAACATGAAATGGCACTCATAACCCAAATAATTTTTTTAATATTGCATATTTCATATGTAATATGACTACATCAATATTATGAAAAATGTGCTCAGATGCATGGCGCACATTAAGAAGTAAAAGGGGTCCATTCGTAATTCAGAACTGCTTTAATAGGGATACCGCACATAATAGCATCTGTCTCAAATGTGCTGGTATACACATTTAGCTCTTCTTACCTTTAGGCCCTTTGAGTAGGTTGACCTCCAAAATGGTCTCAGGAGGAGCCTGTCTTCTGCGTACCAGCAACCTGACCACTGGGCCGGCCTCTTTCAAAGCCTCTACTGCGTTGCTGTGCACAACCTCTGACACGTCCACATCATTCACCCGCAGAACACAGTCATTTACCCTGAGACACAAGGATAAAGCAATATAATAAATCAATGTAATGGATACATACACAAAAACCTAGTGAGCTGCCTTCCAGCTTCCTTCTACGACAGCATCCTAACTGCCAACTGTCTTTGAACCTCATAAGTGATCAATATGGATCGCTCAACATAAGTTGCAGTCACATTGGCAAAATTTTATGTCATGGTAAATTTCCCCACGCATAATAATCAGAGCTGAGTAGGCTTACAGAAAGGAGGGGTTTAGAGAGACTGAATCTTAGAACTGCTTTGAAAGAATCGTTTGAGAATCATTGGAAAATGAGGTGATATTTTGAGAAAACCAAAATGTTTTGTTGACCTTGCATGCATGTATATCTATCTAGGAGACTCCCAAAACAATATTAGGAACCTTAAATTGGCATAATAGTGGCACTTTAAAACTTCTCCAAGCAACTGTAAAATTGACAGCAACTTCATATGCAACAAATAGAGCTGGGAACTCAACTTCAATTTCAATAGTTTGGCGTTAGCATGTTGTCAAGCTGACATTGTTAGTTAGCTGCTAAGCTGATACTCTAATAGGATAAAAATGGTTAGGAAAATAGTACATTTTTAATTACAAATAACTTTTTATAGATATTTCACTATTGAGTTTTCTCTTGCCATGTCTGCCATCATTGCCTCTGCCACCAAAGATTACATGCGATGCAGCCTTAGAATTTGGTCAAACTAGGCAGGATAATTAAGATGTCTAACTTTTGAAACAGCCATTAAGTGGGGAGTCCGCCTATGATGCTTTAAAATACTGCTCAGTAGGTTTTGGAAAAAAAGCTAGAGTTGCACAAAGAAATATTAGATCCTGAGAAAAGTATCACTCACCCTAGTCTCCCATCCATGGCGGCAGCACCACCTGGGATAATCTTGGTGATGAAGATTCCTGGATCGTCAGGAATGTGTGGATTATCCACACCTCCAGCAATACTGAACCCGAGGCCAGAGTTGCCCTATTGACGACATACATGAGTAGATTATTATAGATGAGGAAATGCAGAGTTTTCATAAAGATCTTGGAAAAAGTTTGCATCTGCTTTTCGGAAGGCACCTGGCTCTCATTACTTTGTAAACACTTTCTAGGCATGGACAGTTTTCTGCTGCTAAATATAGGAATTTGTGGTGCACATTTCAAGAATCCAAAAATCATATCCGTTTCCGCCTATTTCCTCCCTCCGTACTTCACCACTTCTTACACTGCTGTTTTTATTCCAGTGCCAAAAAGCTGAGACAGGCTGGTCTGTCTGACAGTCACATCTCAAAAGACAGGCCCTAAAGCAGACAGCTGAGAAAAGACTTCACTTTATTATTTTCTATAATTAATGAGCAACGGTCACAGCAAATTAGTACAGAGTGGAGCTAAGACATCCCAGTGTGCCTTTCCTGCTCCAGAGCCACTGCGAGAGCTCCCACTAAAGAAGCGAACACACCCACGGACCTTTTAACATGTGAGATCTTAACATAGTTTATTTAGGCCTCAGCGTGCAGAAATGGCACTTAGAGAACAGCCCTGCAATTATGCTGAAAGCTCAGAGATGCACCCAAATCCAACATCCACTGCTGTTTAATGAATGGCCTATGCAGACGGATTTAGATTAATTTGCATTGAACAAACTTCAAGTATGAATAGACCTTGCAATGTTAAAACCATGCTAATTCATATGATAATTCTTCTTAAGAACATTTCGATAAGAACAGCACCTGTACACGATGAACTGCATGGTACAAGTATCTGGTATCTGACAAGTGGTGCATTTTCAGTAGCCTACTCTTTAGTAGTCCAAATATATTGTCAAAATGCAGTTTTTTAATTATTATCCTTAACTGACTTAATACAAGAAACAAAATCACAAAGTCACAAAGTAACTTAATCACGACACGTCTAAATGTCTTTCGTTTCATTTGCATATGTTTTCATTCATTTCAATACATTTGACTATCATTTAATCCAACTATTACTTAATCATACTGATTTTAATAGTTAATCTACAAAGAATTAGGTATATCTATATATTTTCATTAGGTATTATCTATGGATTTTATGTCAGTTTATTTGTGATGAGTGATCATTACAATACTTTACAATTTTTCATTCAGCAGCACTAATCTTTAATACTAATTTAACTGATGTTTAGATTAACAATACTGAAAGATGATTTTGGAGATTAAACCAAATTATTTTTAATATAATTTCCAACCCTAATGCTTTGTGAGGAGACTAGTGTTTTGAAAATGTACAAAATTACATTGCTTAAAGTTCGATTTCAGGCATTAGCTCAACATTTACTGCCATCTAGTGTCCAGGTCCCCATAGGTATCAATGTTTGGAGGAGAATATTGGCAAATTTGACAAGACCCTAAAATAGCTAAATGATATTTACCCTTTCCAAAATGATTTCTTCATATTTATACATGCCATCACTCCCATTCACCTGCAATAGACAAAAGAAAAATAACAGACTCATAAACAGTCATTAAACATGATGTAATGCCAACAAATTATACACAAGAAGGTCACATCTATAATTAATTATGTAAAAGCAGAAACGCTATAAACTCGAAAAATGAAGTGGTATGAATCACGTACAAGGCATAGGGCTGATAAACCGTCAAAGACAACTCATTATAATGGTTAAATAATAATTGCACTCGGCATTAAAGCTACAGTCCACATCTGCTGTCATTTAATCTGTGCATATTTTTATTGTTATTATCTCATGTACATTGGGAAAGGTTTGGCTGGGTTGAGGGTGATAATTCCACGTGGCAGGCAGTCAGGCAGGCAGGCGCTACTGGAGGTGCTGAGAGCATGAAGCAGATACTTACATAAGGGCCTGCATCGTCTGCGTTCACAATGATGGGGGGAGGGTTTGCCTGTGAGATGAAGAGATGCACATTACCTCAGTGTGTGAGGCTGGTGGCTCACACGTATGCACACACACACGCTGTCATGAGGAGACAGTAAATGCATGCCATGGGAACAGTGGGTCTCAACAGAGCATGGTACATCATCACCATGATGTGACGCTTCAGGGGGACGAGTGAGGACAGGACTGGAGGTGTGAAGATTACAGACGGCCTGTGGTCTGCCGTTGAAAGAGAACTGCAGTTGAGCCGAGGAGAGACAATACTATGTGTGTTATTGCCCTCCGGCTAGTTACATTTTTCATTGTTTAAGCAATAAATATCAGCATGGCTATGATTACACTTTTTTTTTTTATTATTAAGAAAGGATGCATTAAATTGATTGAAAGTGACAGTAAAAGCATTTATAATGTTACAAGAGATTTCTACTTCATATAAATGCTATTCTTTAGAACTTTCTGTTTATTAAAGAATCCTAAAAAAATATTACTGTTTCCACAAAATATTAAGTATTATAATTATAATATAATTATAAATATTAAAATATTAACTGGTTTCAGTACTGATGATAATAATATTTCTTGAGTTCCAAATTGAAGTAAAACAGAAAAAAAGTTTAAAATTGTAATAATATTTCATAGTATTACTGTTTTTTAATCAAATAAACGCAGCATAAGTGACTTTAGTACATTTAGTTTACATTTAGTAACATTTTAGTCTTGCATTTTAGACACAATAGATGGAATTATTTTGTTTATTTTTCGGTCTTGTAATGAAAATATCTCCAGAGTGGGTTCATAAACCCAAACATTTTTTTTTTCAGTGTAGCACAAAAGGAGAAATTCTGAATCTTTTTTTTCCACAAAGCAATGAAAGACATTCAGAAGGGGCTGTCAAGCTCTAAAAAGGTTTAAATTGCCATAAAAAGCACCATCAGTGTAGTCCATTTGACTCATGTGCTATATTTCAAGTCATACAATAGCTTTGTTTGAGGAAAAAGACAAAAACATAAGAACTTTTGGGAGTTTGACAGTCACAATCTACATTTATATACGCAAGAGCATCTTCAACATTCTGCAGAATAATCTTATTTTGTGTTACACAAAAGAAAGAAAATAGGGACGACATAAGAAAATGTCAGACTTTTTGGTAAATTATTCCTTTAATATAACCTTTATATATAAGTGGGAATGTACAAATTCATGTCCTCATTTTAGGTATTGTCCATAGAATAATTAATTAATTATAAATTAAATTAGAATAGTCCATGTTCTTAACAAACCATATGGATGAACTGAGGCAGTGGACCAACTGACATTCATGGCCTTTTACATGCAAACTTTGTTGTGTTTGTGAGTATTGATCTGATTGATCTGTGGTGAGGTGATGCTGACAGGGCCGCCGGGTGACTAGTAGAGAGGAGATGGTCACTACCTCTCCACCCCCTTTAGTACTTAAGGAGTGAAGCACTAGATTATCAATCCAATTCATACTAAATCCCATAGACCTCTTGTAATCAAGCCACACACATTGTTTTCAAGTAAAAAATATTTCAATATCTTTTAAATAAAATAAATTCACTCAAGAAACTAAATATTGTAAGATTAGAGAATATATCTTGAAGTAAGTTTTTCTTTTTTACCAAATTGGCAAATCATTTTCTTGCTTGGTTCAATCATAAATAAGCTTAATTTGAGATATATTCTTTTCAGTGCTGTTATTAATATAAACACTGATTGTAGAACATACTCTTGTAATTTACCTTTCTTAGTAGCCTTGCCATAATCCACATACACATAACGTGAAATAACACACATTTCTAAGATCACTTTTGACTGCTAAATGTACATTGCGCGCACAGATGCTTTAAAGAGTCAGAATTCTGAACATGTAAATGGGTAGAACTACTGCAGACAGCTTTATATAACGTTCAGCTATAGTGCACAGATATTTACCCCCCTCACTTTCCCTGTGGTTGTCACAGCAGCTGCGGCTGATTGCGATTCGTTTGCAGACCCTGAATAATTTCTGCACCTCTCTAAGCCAGTAAAGACCCGAAAAGACCATTTGAGTTACAAGAACATATTCTAAAAGCGTTTCCTACGTCACCACCTTTATTTTCACCTGACACTTCCTTCCTCGTGACAGGTTTTCACAGGTGCAGACAGCACTCAGGTACAGCTAGCTCTCTAGCGTGAGAGGTTAGTGCAGCGGCAGCTTCATCCAGACCTCTGAACACTGGGTAAAGAGCTGCTCTTAAAGTCTAGAAGAATATTATAAGACTTCTGCTTTTGTATCACTTATTTATGTGCACAAGCACATATCAATTCAATATGATTTACATATTGAGTGCTGACTAATTCTAGTTGCGTCCCTAATGGTGTACTATATACTTTGTACTTACTGTACACAAAACACTACGTACTCTGCCAGAGTGTATGATTTTTATAAGAGTAGTGTCAATTTATATGAAATGTTTTTTTGTTTTTTCATTTGAAGGAAATGACATTTCAGATACAATGACTAGTTGCTTTTTTCCAGTTTAGCATGGGGGAAAAAATACTGAAAAATTCTTCAAAATATCTGGTTTTGTATTCCACAGAAGACAGAAAGTCAACCAATCGATTCAATCTTATATGAGATAACACAGATTACCGTTCAAAAGTTTTGGGTTGGTAAGATTTATGTTTTTGAAAAAGGTCTCTAATGCTCACCAAGACTGCATTTATATGATCAAAAATACAGTAAAAACAGTAATAAAACATGTATATGATCAAAAATACAGTAAAAACAGTAATAAAACGTTATATGATACAATTTAAAAACATATTTTTAATACATTTATAAAATTCCTATGAAGTCAAAGCTGAATTTTTAGCATGATTACTCCATTCTTCAGTCTCACATGATTCTTCAGAAATCATTCTAATATGATAATTTGATGCTCAATAAACACTTCTTATTATTACCAATGTTGAAAACAGCTGCGCTGCTAAATATTTTTATGGAAATTGTCATACATTTCATTTCAGTATTCTCTGACCAACAGAAAATTAAAAAACAACATGATAAACATTATAAATCTTTGCTGTCACCTTCCATCAATTTTAATCCAAAAAAAAAAAAACCAGACCCAAAATTTTCAACGGAACTGTACACTGTGATCAGAGAGCTAAATATTAGAGTGGTGTTAGTAGTTGTCCATTCTTAAAATCTCAGATGAAGGTATGTGGGCAAATAAAACAGCAAGTTCACACTATAAACATATTTCCTATCATCATCAACTCACTTAAAGTCTGCCTCACACTACACCGTATATAAGTCCAGGTTTCTCACTATTTGCTATTGCTAATTGGCTCAACAGTTTCAAAAACAGACATGAGAACCCTTTGACAAAAATAGACACAACTGTGAAAAACAGTGCACTAACACCTGAGTGCATCAGCCTAGGTGCAAATCGTAATCGTAAGCATAAACTGGGAGCAAAATGACAATAATAAAAGGAACTAACTTTATCTTCAGCACTGCGTTTTCAGTCAAACATCATTTTGATATGTTTGTGAATAGGCCTCTGTGACAAGTGAATTGTATACGCCCCCTTGTATAGTTGCAAAAGAGCAAAGCATAAGTGCAAAATGTCTGCACAGTGCTCTGTACACCATGTAAGAACATCTTGGACAATAAATTATACTTATACGCCGCCGCAAATTGGCATGTTTGAGCACAGAGGCTCCACAGACAAGGCCGAACCGTTTTAAAATCAGTGCCTTCCTCTTCTCTCATCCATGGAGATATTCCAGCACAGAGAAAGCGATGCAAGGAAACAGGTGAATATACAGCCTGCCATTCAGTACCATTAACTCTCCAGATGCTAATTAAGCATGAAATGTGTTGCGATAATAACACAACAGACCTCCTACGCTATCGGCCCCTTAAACCCATCAGAAAAAAGCCATCGTCATGGTCTAGGGGATATAGGCAATAATCTCTATGTTTCTATCCTACGACACAAGCAAATGAGATAAAGGAGGATGATAATCTCAGATGCAGTAATCCGGGATGCTGCTGCTGTCTTTGGAGGAGCCAGTGGATGAATGTGCAGCGGTATCACTGAGCTATGTGACAGCGATACGTGACCTGAAGTGTCCATGTCCTGAAGAGAGGCTTATACCATCACTGCTCATAACTCTCTATCCCAGATTAAAAAGCAGAGGGATGACGGAGAGGTGAGGTGGTGGAGTCACACAGGGGCGTCACCAGCCCTGGGCTTTCTGGGGTAAAGTCATACAGATTTTTTTTTTTCCGAGCCTCTAATCTTTTTTTCACCAAACACATCTGCTGCTGTCCATTGTTATGCAGTGCGATGTTCAAAAGCAACATGCAGCCCGGTGCTGTGTACATACAAGGGTTATTCTGTTTTTAAAAAAGCACATCTATGAGAAGCATGATGGAGCAGCGGTAGTGACAGTCTCTTAATGCTCTGAGCAGACCGGGTCTGAACGCTCAGCTGAGCCAGCCAAATCGCTGTGACAGGGGCAGGTGAGCAAGTGGTGCCACAGCTGGCTGAGACTAGCCACAGCTAATCATACAGCTAACATTCACCTCAAAGTTCAAAAAGAAAGTTCTGTCATCATTTACTCACCCTCATGTTGTTCCTAACCTATATGGTGTTCAGGACACATTTTGATAAATGTTTCAATTATTTTGTGCATTCAATTAATCTTCAAAACATAAAAATCACTGAAACATTTTGCAAAATATCTTCTTTTATGTCCACAGCAGAAAAAAAAAACTCATACAGGTTTGGGATGACTTGAGGGAGAGTAAATTATTTAAATTTCATGAACTATCCCTTTAAGAATACAAGAATTACAAACATTAAACATGGATAGCTTACTTATTGCTTCTTTCTGTTGACATGGAATCAGATGTTTTCTTTGCTAATGCACATTTTGTGCATAATTCATCAGTGCATGTTATTCTACATGTAAAAAATGATCTTCATTATTATTTTTTTTATATAAATTTACTTTTTAAACCTGACCCCCCACCCCCCAACATCTGGCTCCATTCCAGTATAAAACACTCACTATTTTTTCAATCCAGTCAATTACAGGTGGTTAAAATCATGTCCTGTCCTAAATTTCTCTCATTAATATCTTGTTTCACTCTGAAATATGTCCAATTACAGAAATAAAATGAGTTGCAAACCTCATTAGATGTATGAATAAATATTTCATATTTAGCCAAAACGTTCCACTTAAAAGGTCCCCTTTACATATTAAAGGGGCAGGTTCATCCTAAAAAGAAAAATCAATACTCAGCCACTCAAAAATCACTCAAAACTCTTCACCCTCACATGGTTTCAAAACTGTATGAATTTCTTTCTTCCGAAGAAGATATTTTTTAAAATATAGAAGATATTTTGAATATATAAATTAGTAAAATACAAACACACATATATATATACAGTATATATATATACACAGTATATACTGATTCAATATATGTCCATACAATGCAAGACAGTGTGGTAACCAAAACATCTTACTTCTAAATATCTTTTTTTTGTGTGTGTTCCACAGAAGAAAGGAACTCATACAGGTTTGGAACAACATGAGGGTTAGTAAATTATGACAGAATTATGATTTTTGGGTGAACTAAGTCTTTAATTTGACATTTTCAGTGGTGATGCCCCTAGACAAGAATCCAGACTGATTCCAGATGTTCACAAATGCTTGCAGTCACATAAGACTGGCTCGAGAGAGGTGAGAATACAGAACCGGTAAGAAGAAAGAGTGACAAACAGCACAAGGCTGGAGGGTGTCCAGACGTGGCAGAAGGGAAAGACTAAAGGGTACGAGAGGGATTAGACAAATCTGGATTAGATTACAATAAATCCCTTAATTTCCTTTTAATTCAAAGTTAATTTTTCTAATCATTAAAGGCTGTTTTTTAACAGCCAGCTGTCACTGCACCGTTTTCTCCAGCTGCAACACACACACACAAACTTACACGCTAAGTTTCTGAACATCCAATACTGTAAACTCAATTTGACTTTCATCATCTACTTATACAAATTCTGTCTTTGGTTTTCTCACACTGGTTTCTTGTCTTTCTCTTAACAAACCTCTGTAACATCTACAGAACTGCGGTCAAATTGTAATATCTCCATGTGTGTCCACTGATGGCTCAACTGCCAGATCTGTCTCCATCTGTTGCAACCTAGGAAAATCAATGAATAAACATGTCTCTGTATCTCGAGTCAATACTTTGGATAGGCAGCTCATTTATTGTAACTGTTGCTGTAGCTTCAGTTTGCTCATTAGAGGAGTGAATTTGCATTAGCTCCCTGCGCAATTGCCACTGTCAGGCTTTCCTAATTGGACTTGGCCAGAGACCCTTGGGGCCGCAATACAACAAAGCCTCTCACTGAATCAAGGCAAGCACCGGGGCAAGCGCTTCATCCAAATTGTTAAATAATCAATGTGTTCCTATGGCAACGACTACTCTGGCTTCTGCATTGACTGGAAGGAGCGGGCAGAGTCTGCCCTCCCTCGTTCATCTCTCTCAGGACGTACGTTGGTGATGACGCCATGACAGTGGTCCATTCTAGCCACAAACTAGAGTGGGATTAACATGCCCACCTAGTCAGTCCCATTCGGTTCTGTTCGAATCGCACGGCGTAGGTACCGGCTATTGTCAATCACACCATTTCTCAAGCCTCAACAATTGCAGCATTCAGTGACAGTTTTTGGGTGTGACTGTGCTCCATATCAGCGCATGCTTGACATTTTAAACCATATCAATTTCCTTTCTAAACATAACCCTTTACATAAAGGAGAGCTCTTGTTTCATAAAGAGCACACGGCACAGGATAATTCTAGAAAAAAACATGTTTTTTCAGTACTTAATTGGTTTATTTTGAAAATTGTCTGACCTCGTTCACACACATTTTTATGTAAATAATAATAGAAATTTTAAATAATGTTTTTTTTCTTTTAAATAATAATAATACAAATGTTAATACACTAACGTTTCAAGATTTTTATATTACACTCCTACCTGGATATTCAATAAAAATCAAAGTTGCATGAAGCTTGCACATACAATAATAATAATAATAATAATAATAATATATTATTATTATTTATAACATTATAATTATTATAATATTGAATTATTATTATTATTATTATTATTATTATTATTACTGCCAAATATTGGATTTAGTCTTTTTGTCAACTTGCTTTAATATTTATTTTTGGAACCGACTGGTCATAGGCCTCATTAATCTGAGCTTATGCTGACAAAATTATCAACAAATAATGCTTTTTTCACTCAAAAATGTAAGTGCATAAGCTCAGATCAATGCAACCACTGTGCTGAAACTGTGCTAATTGAAAGAAAACAAGGTGATAAAAATTATCACCAACCCAAGATTGGTGATAATAGTGCATAATGAAATATTTACAAGCCATTTTTAAAGGGCCGGTCACCAAATAAGGTGAAGGAATTTCAGCACAGCGCAAGGGATGTGTGTGTGTGTGTGTGTACGTGCAAACTTTGGTACTTTTGTGCTGGTTATTGAAAATAAATAAAAACAGTTGCAATGCCACCCCTCCAACTATATGCATCCTTTACCATATATCAAAAAAGTAGCATATATAACATTAGTCTGAAATCCAACAGCCTTTGCTCACTTGATCCCATCATGAAGGCAGCTCTGTCAGATACTGTATCCTCAGATGATCCCTGCTTGATATAGAGACAAGTTATACCAGAGGAGCAAGCAATTCATTTGGAGTGTGAATAACTCATACTTCATGAGCTAAAACTAGAGATGCACCAAACGATCGGCCAGGGATCGGAATCGGCCGATTTTCTTCATGATCGGTCCAGATCGTTGATCGGCCGGTCAGTCTCACTTCTTTCCGATTTCGAGCCAATACTTTTTGTTACCAGCGGCACAGGCAATAACGTCAGCCGCGCATTCTTGCTCTCTTCTCTCCGACCCCTTCTCTCTCACACACATCTCATTCGCTCCGGTTAAATAGTGCTTGTATATTGCGCATTATTTTAGTCATTCCGGCAGGTTTCGTGCTTATACCAAACGCGCGCACCACCACTGATCTCAGTCTCAAACAGCTTGTGAGCCACAAACACCAAAATGAGTGGCTAACTGTGCTAAAACGTTCAAATACATCCAGTTAAACACAGTCAGTTTTGGAATGTTAAATAGTTGAGAAAGAGAACGCATGTTGTGTAACAGTATATTGGGTCCGTGGATAAACTCTTGTTATGCTGCTGTCTGTCATGTTAATCAAAGAACAAAAGACAAAGAAAACAATTTTCTGCTCTTGACTGAATACGTTTTATAACTTTAATGGTAAGCATTAATCTGTATTTAATTTTTACAATGAAGACTACAGAAATTAAAGTAATCAAATGTAAAATAACACATCCAGTGCAATTTTTTTTATTTGTTATTATTTTATTACTGACTTTTTACTTGTGTTTTTTTATGAAAATAAAACTTTGCTTTGAAGAAAATTAGATTTTTGTTTGTATATGCTGTCAATTATAGTTCTTAGAAAGAAAGAAAATCGGAATCGGCAAAAATTGGTATCGGCAGATCACACTAACAAAAAATCGGAAATCGGAATCGGCAAAAAAATTGCAATCGGTGCATCTCTAGCTAAAGTCTATAGCACACCTACGAGGTTCTAGATCTGAAATTTTCACAACTGGTGGGTTGGAACCCACAAATAGGCCACATGTCTGTTCTAATAGATTTACAGACTGGAAAGAATAAAACAATGCTAAATTCAAACAAGTACAACTTTTCCTATATTTGAATTGAATACAGCTTACAGGTTTGGGTTTAGTTGAGGTGAGCGTGATTTCACCAAATTCAACATGTTCCTGGATCAACATCCTTGTTGATCCTGGAATAACATTCCAATCAACCAATCAGAATTGAGATATAACTTTTCAGGAAATATCTGTTTTAGGCTTACTATCAGGGTTAGGTGCTTCTACACCCTTGTTAATCATCTTTTATTTCCCACCGATTTTAGGAATAAATTATGGGTAGGGTTAGGTTTAGGGGTAGGGATTGGGATTGGGATTGGGTTAAATCTATATTTTTGGACAATAATGTTGATCCAGGATCATCAAAATATGTTGATCCAGGGACATGTCTTACTTGGCAAAATCACAGCGACCTTTAGTTGATGTCCTAAAGCAAAAGCAGAGATTTTATGCTGAATATGTAGAGAGGAAACTAAGACAGAGGAGTAGCTACTCTTAGATCCTCTCTTGTTAAGCCTCAGTGGGTTGTATAAACCACGCTGCAATTCAATCAATAAGACTTAATTACCATGCACCCAACATTGCGCTAGGGTACAGGTGCTCAGGGACTCCAGAAGGGGAAAGTCAGAGACGCAGGAATGTAAGTGATAGAGAAGAGAGACGGACATCTGAAAGATTTTTTTTTTGTACTCTAAAATAAGCACAAGCAGAAACATGTTGCAGGTGATTTAACACATATAGGAAAATGCTGAAATCAAGTCGGGACGGGTCTCAAAATGGCAGTTTTTTGGTTACCATAGCACCACTGACTGTAAATAAACTGAATAAAGTGTATAGTTTGGACATAATTTACATATCTCCATCTGTCACTGTCATTCCAAACTGGTATGCTGTTATTTTTTGATGGAACATATAAATAAAAAAATAGTAATAGCAATATAGTGATATGTTAAGTAATATTAAGTAAAATGGTGAACATAATTCATTTGGATAATGACTTTACTTTTGGTTTGTTTCTCATGTAATCCTTCCCTTGGGCTTCAAAACATACAGTATGTATTGACTAGACCTAGACAGAGTAAAAAAACACAAAAAACTGCCATAAAATATAATATAATTTATAATATATAAATATACTGTTTTTTTTTTTTGCTCTGTTTATCTTTATGTACAGTATATGGCAAGAACTACAGGTAATAATTCTTGAATAATGTCTATTTTTTATTTCACAGAAAAAAAGTAGCTGCACACGAGTTTGGAACGACAAGGGTAAGTAAATAGTGACAGATTTTTCATTTTGGGCTCGTTATGAATTGAATTACTGTGATCGTAAAGGGTCCTTAAACAGTCAGCAGTTTTTTCTGTATCCTTTCTGCAAAGTTACTGAAGCATGTCCTGGCTGTGTGTTCTGTTTGGTCATGGTGAGCAGCTCCAAATGAACCTCAGCGAGGTCACCAATCTGACCTTCAACTAGCGCTAAATGACGATATTAAATATTACACGGGCTATAAATAACCCAAGCTATCCCGAGTGTAATATATGGCGAGTTATGCAGCATCAGTCTGACTAGCGGGAGCCGGTTGACGAGGAACACATCAGCAAAATATGGGTTAATAATTCAATCTACCCTGCCCTGTCTGATCACACTGTTGCCAGGTTACGTGAACCACTGCCGCAGCAGTGCTGTAATAATCTCTATCATTACACTGTGAACACAGCCTCAGTCACCATTGAGATGAGAAGTCAGAGTGCTCTGCATTCTATCACAACAGGCTGAGAGAGAACCTGATGCAGCGATGCAATACGCCACTGCGTCTGCTATGGAGATTTATACAAAAATGTAACCGTACTTCATTACATTCATATAGAATGAATGAAACGAATAACAAGAGCTGTTTTGAGTCCAATGCTCGTTTCTTCTCTGCCACTGGCTGGTTGCTACCCCTTGTTGCTAAGCTGAGAGCTGTGCCCACTCCTCTGCGTGGTGTCCTGTGCCAAGAACAAGGAATATATTCAATCAGAATTTTTTTTTTCTTTTTTATTTATAATCTGTTGTCTAGCTGTCGTTAGGAGAAATGTGACTTCAGGCCTTTTAATGTGAGAGTTTATAACAAAATGCAAATTCTGCCATCATTTACTCATATTGTACCAAAAAAAATAAACATTTCTTTCAAGGAACACAAAAATGAGACATATTAATAAATGTTCATGCTTCTCTTTTCCATACAGTGAAAAAGGATGGTGACCACAGGTACTGCCAAGCTTTAAAAAGGACAAAAATGACCTACTTAACTTTGGCACTATATTCCAGGTATATAATATAATATAATATAAAAATTAATATTAATAACATTCCAATTTTATTGTATTGCCAAGCTTTAAAAAGGACAAATAACTTCATAAAATTACCTACTTTACTTGGGCACTTTATTCCAGGTATATAATATAAGAATATAATAGAAATTATGTATCTATAATTATTATAGTTATTTAATATTGATAAAAAGTTATTTATTTATATATATTCCAGTAAAATACAAATACATCTGACAAGCAACTTGACTCGGTCATTAAGACTATATTTAGTTATTTAATTTCTTTTTTAAGTTTTACGCACAAGTCTTAATGAACCAGCAAAATTCTTTAAACCAGGCTTATTATCTTACACAGTTTAGTTAGTAAGTTAAGTAGCCTACACATTTTTGTAGTGCACAGGTTTCAAAAGACATGAGAGTGATTAATAACCATTTTCATTTTCAAGTGAATTTTATTCCTTTATGAACTGCAATATTGACTGTAATTTTCCATGCAGCGAATGTCTATGACACATCAGCTCTGCTCTGGCAGGCCTCATCCTCTCACATCATGACCTAGCTGCATGTTGCTTCTCCAGCAGTCACTCTGGCAATCCATAAAGCTCCGTGCAGCAGACGTGATTCACAGGCTCAGACATTACTGTCTCTGTAAGCTTTTCCTGCAAGCAGCTCAGGCCATCTGAAGGCAGCACAGAGATGAGCACAGACACAGTTGGCACCGGAGCGCACAGGAGCGGCGCCGGGGTCACGGAGCACGCAGTAAAATCCTTTGAGAGCTGTGTTAAAACAACAAACACAGATGACAAAGGGCACCTCTGACTCCATGATCCTCTGTTCCATTCTCTCTACACTCTCCCAAGTCATGACTATGGGATCAGGGCTACATCCCTGAACTCCATCACGCCCACAACGCTCCATTCACTTCGTGTGCCTGCCTTCAGTTTGGCTGACCAATTTGTGTAGGTGTCGCAAGTGAAGAATTACAGTAAGTAGGACAATGGCAAGAACGACAGCAGAAAAACAAGTGCTGTGCCACTACTTTCTGTGCGCAATTATGAATACATTCATGAGGACGTTTATCCATATGCTGGTGTATTTACTGCCAAATAGCAGTGAAAAGAGGCTTTGTTTTAAATGTTTGTATCACATCAGGAATTGCCAAAACAATCTGCCTCCCACAGAGAGGCCAGATTTGCAGTCTCTCTTGCACACCTTGGACAGGAGACAGAGAATATCAGAACTGAAGCCCCATATAGCGAAGATCTCCACTGTGATCAGAGTGACCATCACTGACTTTCACATTTTTATCACGCCCACTGATCTGAGGACACACAGACCGTTCGCAATCAGAAGCGGAGGAACTGTCCGTGCGATGCTTTGAGAATATGATTCAGTCCATCAGAGAAGTGACGTGGGCAGGGTGTTATGGTTAGGTAAAAAAGAAAGCATATACTGATCTAAAATTAAATGGACTTCTAATATCAGCCTATTTCATACATGTAGAGATGCAATTTTATTTTGTTCAGAGCCATTTACAGTATTCACCATCTATTTCGGTTACGTAATAACCTGCTCCATATGGAGAAAGCACAAAACTCAGCAGAAAGCACATTTCCACAGAATTGGAACATCTGACATTCACACATTTCCACACAAACTCCCTTGTGTATTAGTTTTAAAATATTTTGGCTCATTTCATTATGCTAGGAAAAAACTGTTTTGTGAATTTAGTATTTTATCATGTCATTACATTGTTTAGAGCATAACAAAGATTTTGAAAAATACCATTTTTGAAAAATGATATTTTATTCATGTTAAATAAGGACATCGGGACTTTAAAAAGTCCTGTTTTTTAAAAAATAAAAAGACATGAATAGACATGAAAAGGCAAAAAGAGTGGGATTCTTTTTAAAACCAGAAATTTTAATTTTTTTATACCAAACTTTATATAAAGATGATTCTCAACTATGTTACGAAAGATGTTTTTAAAAACCATTTTTCTTTATGCAAAATGTGTGTAAAATGGCCATAAACGAGTTTTTCCATTATATACAATGTATCTATAAACTGTATCTAATTAGCATATTAATGTGTTTTTGGGGCAACATAGAATGAACAAATAAGTGCAATAATGGGAGTAATAATTAGCAAGATTTTCATAATAATATCTAATATTTAATAGGAATATTGATATATAATTTTTTCTCTATTCATTTGTTGTGTCTCCCAAAATGTGTAATAAACATGCTTTAAGTCCTGGTGTCCTCTACAGTGGACATGTATGAAATTGATGTCCTGTTTCATAACAGAAGGTCATATTTTGATTTGAAACCCCATAACATTTTCCTAAGATTTTTAACAAACAATTTGTCAATTAGTCAGATTTACATGATAATTACAAAATATTATCATATTTGCATTAGGGTGTTACATTTGATCACTAAATGAATGTCAGCCATTTTTAAAGACCAAAGAGAGGGAGTGGTCATGGTGAAACATCCAATCATTTGGTATCTCTGGAAAGCCCTGAATGTGCTCTGTACACGACATCCAGATTTAAAACTGTGACATGTAACGTCTCAGAGAAATCGCTAAAAAATAATGTCCTCTACAGTGGACAAAACTCCATAGCTGGTAGTCAGGAGGTTAACATGTTTAATGGCTGCATATCACAATAAAATCAGCACAGAAAATTTCAATAAATAAATAAATAAATCCATCTTGCCTGGCAATAAATATAAAATTCCTTATTTTAAATAATTTGTCAAGATACTATGCAAACCGATGTACAGTCACAGATATATATTGAGTATTTTCATTCAATTGTATTTCTAGAGCTAGAACTACCCATTTTATAGAATATACTGTACATTACCTTTCAAATATTTGGAGTCAGTAAGATTTTTCATTTTTTAATCTTTAAAAGAAATTAATACTTTTATTCAGCACGGATGGATTGAATTGATCAAAAATAACAGTAAAGACTTTTATAACGTTACAAAACTTTTCTTTCAAATAAATTATGTTCTTTTGAACTTTTTATTTATCAAAGAATCTTGAAAAAAATCACAGTTTCCACAAACACATTAAGCAGCATGTTTTTAACATTGATAATAATAAGAAACATTTCTTGAGCAGCAAATCAACATATTATAATTACTTTTGAATGATAATGCGACACTGGCGTAATACATAAAATTAGATTAAAATGTAAACTTATTGTTTTTACTGCATTTTTGATCAAATAATGCAGCTTTGGTGAGCATATCTTGCAAAAAAAAAATCCATTTCCATTTCAAATTTTTTTGAATAGTGTATTAAGCAGAGTTAAAACAATTTATTCAACTTTCAACCTTAGAGAACCAAGTAAGCAATGATTCACACTAAAAACCCTAATATAAAGCCAATCAAAACGGCAAAGGATTTGGGATTTGAAAGGCAGGACATTATGAAGATGACTTGAAATGTATTATTACAGTAAATCATGAAAGATGGGATTCTGTCTGTCATGAGTGAACAATAAAAAACAATCTCTACAGAGATAAAATACCTCAAAAGACCAATCAAACACAATCAGACTAAATTCTACATGTGCACCCAGGTCACTTGTTCAACAGATCCAATGTCAAACAGTTTTATTCAAGCTAACAACTCTCCTCCTACGCTGTTCAAAGACTTTTTACTTGGGTTTGAGCTGTATTTAATAACTCATAAACCAAAAGTAATTACATAAATGACTCTTGCTCATTACTCCATATTCTCAGTGGACGGTTTGACGAGAGAATGCTCAGAGGATGTAAATTGTATTTAGAGCTGTCAAGCAATCAGCCTTTTTAAACAGACACATGCTGGGAGGTTCAAACATTCCCCATAATTCATGTCATTAATCACCTTTCCTTACACTGAACAGTCATAGAAAATGCAAAGTGCTGCTCTTTTTCAGGGTTGTGTCGGGAGGTTCAAAATGTCACGGCGGCCTCACGTCCCCTGAGGTTAAAGCATTAAAAATGTGGCATGCTGTCACTGCTTCAGCGAGGGATGTTCTGTGAATGACCACACACAGTCAGCCCAACACCGATGGCAAAAATGATATTAGAGAGTTCACGGTAAGCAGACCTCTATTGCGTCATTCTTTCAGGTTCAAACGCTGGCCCTCGCCATCACGAGCTCTGCAGCGATTCAGATGAGCATAGCCAGTGCTTGGATTTGGCTGATTACATAATTGGAATTTTAATGTGGAATATTAATCCACTGAGGGCCCACATTCAGTTTTATAAGCTGGCTGATCAGGATCTACTAGAGCGACTCCAGCAACCTGTTCAAAAGCGTGGCGACTCTCTGTGTTACACAAGCCACACACTCCTGTAAGCCAGTGTACTAAAATAGTGCAAACTCACAATATAGTGGCATTCCCAAATGTTATTATGAATGTACCTATGCGTTTTTTGTGTGTGGAGGTCAGGTTTTACCATTATTGTGGGGACATTAAAATAATAAAGCTAAAATCACCTACATTTTTGGGAGCAGCCAAGCACCCCCACAAAGAAAACGGCTGAAATGTACTGAAATAATAGCACAAATAATTCTAGCTGATATCAGATTACTTGTAATGGCCACTAATAAATAGCAGATATTAAAATGCTATAATATCTTGTGTAAATATATATTTTATAATGTACTACAAAGTAAAAAAAAAAAAAAGAATATTCATTTTGAGATTTGCTACTAAAGATTTTATGTAACAGTATTACATTATTATTGTTTTAAATATTTCAATTTAATGAAAATGTTAAATGCAGTCTTTAAGTGATCATTAAATGAAGGTAATCTAAATTTCAAAAATCAATATGTAAAGTCACTGCCATGCTAAATGATGTTTAGTTCAAATACTTATTATATTTAACATGTATAACAATCAATCATGCTATATTAATCAAACAAGTTTAATATATCAGAGCTAATAAAGCAAATAATGCTTTAAGAAATGCTTGAATGGGTGCCTAGGATTTATTTCTTTTTGTTTTGTTTTCACTCTTCTGTTTCCCAGTACAGCCACACTGTGATGACTAATAAAAAATAATAAAGCCTTTTAGGTCTGCAAGACAAAATTACAGCAGAAGCATCTAGTGTGTGCTTTAGCATCTCAGCTTCTTGCCAACATGTCACAAGTTTCTGTGGGTTTTGCAAGCAAGTATGTGATATGTTAGAGACTGTTAGATATATACACACGTTAAATACTGTAGTATTGAAATAATGTAATGTTGATCATTTAAATTAAATTAATTCATTTGAAATGCTTTGATTTTAAATTAACTGTAGAAATGTCTTTCTCCAAACGTTACCAAAATTTCCCAAACTGAGTGTAATGGATCATGAATAAAAAGAATAAAATTCTTGCCAACATGTCACAAGTTTCTGTGGGTTTTGCAAGCAAGTATGTGATATGTTAGAGACTGTTAGATATATACACGCATGTTAAATACTGTAGTATTGAAATAATGTAATGCTGATCATTTAAATTAAATTAATTCATTTGAAATGCTTTGATTTTAAATTAACTGTAGAAATGTCTTTCTCCAAACGTTACCAAAATTTCCCAAACTGAGTGTAATGGATCATGAATAAAAAGAATAAATAAACAAAATCAGATCAAGCATTTCCTTGAAAGTACATTAGCAATCAATCTACATACACCTGTATCAATGCTCTGCCTTTAGCTCTTAGCCGAGCTGTAAATGAATTAAGACAAACCCTCCGACGCAAAACTCAAGTGTTAAATCAAACACAGACGCGCTGCCTGCAAACCATGTAACGGCGGGCCGATAATCCAGCGCGTTATCTGTACAGGCTCGGCACAACCCTCTTGTATCTGAGGCAGCTGGGACTCTCAGATATCAGGGATGTTCTGCATGATTTGTATCTCTCTGGAGAGGAAGCGTGAAGCAAGTCTGTGTGCAAGTGGATGTATACATGCAAACCATTATTACTTCATCCAGCCAATGTCCAATGAAGCCAATGCAATGTGTTAGGAAAGCATAACAGCTTCAACCTCTAGAGGGCCAAAGATCTGATTAAAAAACTGGATCACATTAGTGTTCCCTGACATGAGTCACTATGGGATGCATGTAGCCTGAACACTTCCAATTTAAGATCCGAATAAGGCAAGGCGGAATAAACGCTGCATATGAAAAATGAATTAGTTTATAATAACATTAATAGTGGTATTCACAGAACTAGTAACTCTATGTAATTAAACTTTGATGTGTAAACGCTTGTGCTACGGACATAAATTATGCTTCAAATCTCGCAGCTTGTTAATGAGAGATGTGCTATTACTTTTCTAAGCGATCACTTTTTCAAAACAATTCTCGACCTCTGATAAAATGGATTTTAAAAAATCCCAAAAATCTCCTGAGTGAAGGAGGACATTGTCTCAGAAAATTTTAAAATCTAGTTACTTTACATAATGATTAACATTACATACCAAACTTTGATATATTTTCATCTCCATTTATATTGATCTAAGTATATAATGTTTGATAGTGATTTATCAAAGTTACCAAAGAGATACATATACACTATCTGATATATATTATATAAAAGCGCTCTTTATACAATATGTATTTGTATCAACTACAGACAAAACAAAGCTTTTTGTGGTGATTTTAAAGGTGCAAGAGTGATGGTGTAATTACAGCTGCTTTTTATGCACATCCTTTTAGGGAGAAACAGAGACCGACAACACTAATTGCATTAGTAAACAGTGTTAAAGCAATGTGCATAAACGTTCTCTGAAAAAAGATGCTATTTTGGAGAATTATTTCTTCTGTGAAGAAACTTTTGAGGGGAAACGGGATGAAAACAAGGAGAACGAATAAAAAAGATGTTTAAAACACTACGAAAATTGGAAACGTCCAGAAAATGGCTGAAGGGCTACTTAGATAATGCAGCAATGAGAGATGACACACAGAGCGTCTCTGCATGCAAGAAATGCTCTTTACTGGCAGTCTCATATAAACATTATCTGAGTGGGATGAAAAAGCATATAAATTTGCATATAAATTTGCTTTAGTTTTTCTATTTTTAAAAGCCACATTTAATGCAACAAAAAAATCTTTATAAGACCAATGAAAAAATCAGGTGCTAAATAACCTTTTTAAGTTGGGAAATTACATGCATACTTTTTACATCATATTTCTATAGTCAATATAAAGTCAAATACTGCTTTCCACAATTTTTCAGTGAAGTTATATAAACTAGATTGTTTTTCTAGTTGCATTTGCAGTAAATTTGTATTCCAATTAATGCTAGTGAACCTGGCTGCATTTGTGCCAGATAAATCCCTGTTTTGTGAAAGTATTTCAGCTTGTTTTAAAAACAAATTGTCAAATGTTGCTTTATGAAATGTTAAAAGTGGAAAACTGTAATTGGTCATTTCAATGTGATCTTAGCCTCAAATGTACCTTTTTTTTTTTAGTGTGGCTCCAAAAACAACACACAAAGTTCAACAATCAATTCAACCTTACAATTGGGTCTACTAAAACTAACCAATTGTATTTTTGTCACACATTTGAATGTTTTCTTTAATTACTATACCTTTAAACAGTCAGTATACAGTAAGTCTCACAACACTGCACAGCAATGGTTCTCGGCTCATTTCAATAGGAATAATCAAATGATCAGCAATAAACTCAATGCTTATCAAGTGAGAATAGATCTTATCGATAGTAGTGATTCATGAATCTGTTTGACTTTCATTCACAAATTTTCACAAATTGGACATCACGGGTCACGCTGTGCAGAGCACAATGACCTGTACTCTAAAGATATAATTAACCGATGCCTCATCACTAAATTAAATCTGATAAAAGAGCATTTCGGCACAAATATAGTTTTCCTATCTGTCAGTTAATTACATTGTAATTTATTGCTGTAATCTTACTCACAGGTCAGAGCCTCGGCACAAGGTACGTTGTTACACTACACCCCTTGAAATTAATGAAAGGCGACGAATGCAAGCAATTCTGCACATAGAATATTCTAGGTCTGCAATCGCTTTACGCTCACAAGTGAGTCCACAGCAGAGGTAAAAGCCAAAAAGGTCCAAAATTACGAGCACTGGAAAGCTCAAAAGCACCCACAGACTCCCACAACACACAGAGAAAGTCAGAGGCTCGTGGATCAGCCCTCTCCAGTTATTGATTGTGATGCATGCAGATTCTATGATCTCGTGTGGGTGTTTTAACGCCGGCCGGCACAAAAAGCAGCGACTGATATTTGAAGCATCACACAGGGAGAGGGGAAGAGTAACGGCACAAAAGAGGGAATGACTGTGCAATCTCTCTAAAAATATGCTCTAAAATTCATTGGGATGTTAGCCCTTAAACTGAAGCAGCAGGGAGGGCTTCGTGACAATGCTGCAATAGCAAGCGATGCTTGTGCCGTGGCTCTCGGTGGCATGTGTACATGTCTGCCTTCCTTGTCAGCATAGTGGATGCATCCAGAACTGAATAAGATGAGTAAGCTGACCGCTATTCTTCAGTTTTCCAGGACAGTCACCACTGCGATCAGCAAAAACAAGAAATGAAACAAAGCAGGTGAGCAAACAAATAAACAGGCCTCTCGACCCCCACTTGTGGCACAGAGCGGAGCAGGGGAGCTGCGCTCCAACAGGGCCGCCAGCTGAGAGCATATGGCTGACAGGTCAATGGCCATGAAAAATACAGTCACTCACATTAACACCCAGGGCCACATTAAGACCGCACTGGGCCCCGGGGCTAAGACTTACTGCAGGGCCCCCATCACAATTGGTGGCTGACTAAATACTTTTTTGCCCCACTGTATAAATGTATAATGTATAACACTCGGGGTAAAAGGCTCACCAGCACGGGGTAAAAGGCACACGGTATTTATAAAATACTTAATCTAAAATAATGTTTTTTTAATAATGTCTAAGTTAATACTTGTTCAAAACATTCACTTTAGCAAAGTTTGTACTATTTTCTGCTTATTTTGAAAAATAAATATGCTGTCATTAAAATGTGTTAATATAAAAATATATTCTAAAATACAGAAATAAAATCGTTTTAATAAGTAAAGATTCTGAGAGTATTGAAGGAGATCCAATAATAATTGAATATATATTTACAGTAGTAACCGCAAATAATATTTTATTACATGATATGATTAATATCATGTTTTTAAATATGATGGTTTCATTCTAAACATGGTGATTATCTCTAATATGGACACCCAACATAATATATGATATTTACCATCTGAATCTAACCATGTCATGTCAACAAATGGAAAAGTCAGCCATCTATTAATTATCGCGTTAATTACTGTGAGCCTTTAGCCCCAACAGCAGGGGGCTAAAATACCATACTTTTACATATTCTTTCGTTATTTAAAAACTGTTGCTTTAGTTATCGAAAACAAAACTGAAAATCATAAAGAAGACCTTTGTCTCAAAATATAAGCATTAATTTTAGTGATTCTCATTTGCTACTTAAATCTGCAACATTTTTAAAAACATAAAATACTAGATCAAGCACAGAATCAACTTTGCACTGCTGAGCCCGATCAAGTCAAAGATCAGACAAATATACACGTGCATCTTGAAAAACGGATGTTTTGGAAAGTGCTA
>NW_015505586.1:444421-453027 GCF_001515645.1 Sinocyclocheilus grahami | reverse complement strand
TATATATATATATATATATATATATATATAAAGCTTTAAATAGGATTTTTATACCATATCAAAATTCTTGATGAACTGAAATTTCATAATTTTTGTTACCAATTTCAATATCACAAAAAATAATACTAGCCTAAGCAAAAATAAGCTTAACTGAAGACAAGTAAACAGTCACAAATTAGGCTACAACAGAACAAAGATCATAAAAAACGGCCTACTTGAAAAACTTAAAGCATTGAATAATAAATATATTGTATAAAGGAAATGTGCAAATAGGCTGAATAGTCTTCACTGTATAAATTCAATATACATTCATTCTTATTTATTTTACAAAAGTTATTCAGTCAAAGACAGCAAGTGATTTTCTTTCTGATGTTTGATTTACATTATTGACACAAACGGCAACAACCGCTATATTAGGCTGCTTTAGAGGAATAGATCACCCAAAAATGAAAATTCTGTTGATGTTCTAAACCTGTATGTGATTCCTTCTGCTGTTGAACACAAAAGAATATATTTGGAACAATATTGGTAACCAAACAGTTGCTGGGCCCTCACTACTTCCATATATGAAAAAAGAAAAAGAAAAAAAAACACTATTGGAGTCAGTTGGGACCAGAATAAGTAATTTTCTTTCTGATGTTTGATTTACATTATTGACACAAATGGTAACAGCAGCTATATTAGGCTGCTTTAGAGGAATAGTTCACCCAAAAATGAAAATTCTATTTATGTTCTAAACCTATATGAGATTCCTTCATGCTGTTGAACACACGGTAAGTATATGATGACAGTATCTTCATTTTTGGGTGAATATCCTTTTAAGATCTCATCATATAAGCTAAGTATCTCATATAACCTAACACATGCTTTATCTTTAACTATTAACATTCATTTAAGACACAAATAACTGTGTTTATGAGGATACTCGCAAAGACGGGCGCAAGCACAAGAAGCGAAAGTTTAGTCAGTAATACAAGCAGGTGTATCAGGTAGAAACCGTTTTAACGCACACATTTGAATGAATTCTGCCCCGCAGCATAATGTCCATGAACAGTATAAACCATTTGTTTTAAAACCTGCTTAAAACGCCTTGAAATGATAAGCTTAGACTACATCATGACGCGCTTCAATCAACGATTGATATATTTCTACCGGATTATCTCCCAACCCTTAAATTAATATAGTTTGTTCAAACACAAAAATAATATAAATCCAGTTAATAATCAAACTAACCTAAAATCTGTGTGGATGATGACCACACATTTAAATAAGAATAATCTACACAAACGAGGATATGTTGAAATGTTTTACACTGCTTGCCACTGCATTTATGAAATGTAAAGCTGCATAATTTTTTATTCCATTTATTTAGTAAAAACCTAGAAAATTATTTGGTCTTAAAAAAATAATAGTTAATAAATGCTAATATATATTTGTGGTGAGGCTAAAAGTGACAAATATTCAATTATATTCAAGTTTACTTGTATTGCGCTTTTCACGATGCAAATCGTTGCAAAGCAGCTTTACAGAAAATCTGGTAGTTTTGTATGTGGTCTGAGGGAAATAATTGATGGAAATAAGTATCGCTTTTTATTTCTCCTCTTTTCTATTACTTGTTTCGCTTCTGTTTCAGTTTTTTATAACCATTTCTTACTATGTGTAAGTAAGTTTTTGTTTATTAGCATGTGTGTTTGCCAGTGTTATTTTTTAGGATTACTGATAAACTACTGTCATTTGATTTGTATTATTTGTATTTGTTATTTATTTTAATTTTAGTTGCATTATATTTGAATTTATTATGTCTGTATAGGTCTTTTATTAAGTTTTTAGTTTTATTTAATTTGAGTTAGTTTAATACTTCAACAAACTAAATGGAAATTAAATATATATATTGCATTTATAAATGTGTATGTACATATACAGTATATATGTATGTGTGTATGGTTGTACATACACATATTTAGTTGTTTTGTTTGGTGTTTGGCTTAGTGTTATGTTAGAATCATTATTATACTCTTATACCTTTTGTTCTTTAATATTTTGAATAGTTTTTAGCTTTATTTTTTTGTTTTTCATTTAAATGTTAAGTTTTGAAATTTTGTTGTATGCATTTGTCATTTTTATTTAATCTCTTTATTTTTAAAATGTGTATAGGTAGTATTTATAAAGTTTCAGCTTTTAGTTTTGGATCTATTTTTAGTTGTTTTAATACTACAATTGATTGCCTCTGTTGTCCTCATTTTTAAGTCGCTTTGGATAAAAGCGTCTAATAAATGACTAAATAAATAAATAAATAAAAAATCATTTCAAACCTTGCCTTTTGAGGCCATTAAATTGTTTAAATTGGAGTTTAAAACATCTGACATAATAACAGAATTAACACTCACTCTTGAGTACAAGACCACAACATGTTATTTTTGTTTCTTTGTCACACTGTTTAAAATATTCAGATAACACAATAGACATTTTTATTATCATTTCCTCAACAGTGGTTTCTTTCATTGGATGGATAGATAAAGGAGAAACAGGCAATCAGCCAAAGATATAACAATAATGGCCATCAGAGGTGGGATTGTTTGAGAACATATAAGTTCTATGCATATACTGTACAACGCCAGACTTCATCACAGAACAAACCAAACTTCTATCACACCACAAGTCCACTAGTTCCCATACAAAACACAGTCAACTATCTCTTTAAAGTTTTCTCAGGGACACATCTTTACCCTTTCTCTGTGTATAAAAGCCAACTGTAAAAGTATGCATAAATATTGCAGTGTGCCTTCTCCTCCGTTTTATAGTGCATTTGCAGTGATTTCCTATGCGCTCTTCCATCGTTTTTTATAGGCTGAGTACATTTTGTTTTAAGAACAGGTTTATAAAAGTTTGCATGTGTGTGTGTGGCAAATATTTTTGAGTAGGACGATGGATTGATGGATTGCATTCAACATGCTTGAGCCTTCTGACAACTGATATTTTATCAGCAGTGAGAAGGCCGTGAAACAACGCACTCTAACAATCACTTACTGAGCAAAGTGGTAGGATGTTCAGCCTTGTAGATCTCAAGATCAATAATATAATGCTGTAAATGAAATGAACTATAGGATGTGGTCATCTTCCTGACCAGGCCAGCTGCTTCAGTAGCTGCATATGTGTGTGTAGAGTAAGATACTATGATATAGAGAGCCCAGACTGCAAAGATAATATCACTGATCAGTACATGCACAATGTAGTAAAAAAAATCATTTTGTGAAGTTCTGCATGTCAAGGTAACTGCAGCGTCAGCAAATAAAAATGCTGTCATGAAGATGCACGATAATGTCTGTAAAATGTCACCGAATTCAGCTCTCTCTCTCTCAGGCAGCAGGATTTCTAGCCTTCTTGTCGCTATGGCAACACCTAAAGTTAATTGGGTACCTATGCAGTGTTGGGTAGAATCAAACACCGTTCTCCTACAATACCATGTTTTTATTTGAAGGAACACACTTCGAGTGTGAAATGTGGCAAGCCTTAGTTATCTCTTTTAACAAATGTGCTATACTATTAAGTAAAAGCATATGACAATGTCAATAATAGTCAGTGTCAAGAATGTTTTGCCTGTTGCACACAGATGGGATTTACCTCATCTGTGTACATATCAACAATATTAACCATATTTAATGTACTAGGCCTATACTGTATGTTTTCCTAATAATTGCAAAGTAAAATTTAGAAAATTTTCAGATGAGATGCATCCAACAGAATAAATCAAATACAATAAAACAGAATGTACCTTATATTAATGGGATTTACAAACATGATATTTACGATTTATTGAGATAAAGCAAGTCGAGCTTGATCCTACAAAAATAAATACTTCAAAAATAAAAAAATATATAAAATATAAAATAAATACAAAAAATAAGAGTACAAAATCTATATATATCAATATATATTACACTTCTATTTTCTCATTTAATCTTTAAACTAGTAAGTTGTCTTCACACGTGTGGCCTTATAATAAATTCTCAGTTCTCCAAAAGGACATATATTGGTTTTGGTGGAAAGAGGAGTGTCTTGCGGGACCAACCCTAAACTGGTCTCATCTGGAATGGATGAGGTCAGCCTTATCTTCCTCCACAACATAACCCCCAACCCCCATCCCATTTCCTTTCTGCAACCCAAAACCCCACATTACAAATGAAAATCCAATTTGTTAAAATCTCTCACAAACCCAGCCTCCTCTCAGATGAATACATTACTGTGCTGATGTCTCAAGCTAGCGATCCATCCGTAAGCGCTCACATATGCTAGCCCTGCTCCTGATTTATGACATGCATAATCAACTGAGGAACTTGGCTTACTGCTGAGATCACAAGAGCACAGAAAATCACCTCTGATATAGCAGGGTGCACCATTAATGAGATGCTTTATAAAAATAAAAAACCTGAATGTATTCCTTGCATTCTTTTGCACTGAATGCACTGTGATGCCAGGCTTCATTCTAATGAATGCAAATACTTGATCAAGATATATTTCTCATAAATTGGCTACACTGGGTATCAGCAAAAGGAACCATTAAGGCGTTGTATCGCACGTAACCTAAAATGGATAAATGTGATTCTTAAGATGTGCCTTTAATCTTTCAACTGCTAGGAGCATGTTGACACACAAGCATGTAGGTAGGTGTACAACAAATTGTGGTTTTGATGGAAATTACATTAAAAACTTAAACTGAATTATTATATAATTATTAACTTATTCTACCTTCAAAGATTCTTAATTTCTATATTGCTGTTTGAAAAAAGACCTTAGACATGAAGCTAATGGTCATGTCATGCAGTAGGTTAAATAATATATAAACAAATTTACCGTCCGCTCTCATAACCTCCCATTTGCGACTGTCCAGGATACTGGATAAAGCTGTTTTTGATGGCATATGACAACAGTTATGCAGACAAGTGCTTCTACACAATGCACTGGTCATTTAACTTAGTAATCTTACAAATAAAATGTACATTTATAGAATTTATAAAAATATAATATATGGCAGCATATGAAAACGATGCTCCACACCAAATCACTAGGCTAAATATTTTTTAAAAGGTTTTAAATAATAATTTTTACTTAAAATTCTGTTTGTCTTTATAGAATGCACAATGTGAAAAAAAAAACAATTTCTACATAGGATAATAAAATGTGAGTAGCATTTTATACAGTGTCCATATTCCCAAATTACACAGTACCCAAGTTAGGACAATTACAACAGGGCTAACAAAAACAATGCGTCATTTGCTCCAGGAAATAATTACATATTAAATGCCTGTTGCTCATTAATATTATTCACTGCTTAACTCATGCAATGACGCAAGTGTAAGTGCTATTAAATATCCATTTTTAATTCTTCAATTAATATTTTATCTAATAAAATATTGCATGTAGTAGACACAAGAAATATGCTATGCTTGCTTTACTACTGTTTTACTGATGAAAATAAATGTTTTATAGTTCCCCTGCTATTTAATATGCAGCATTTAATATGTTTCATATCTCGAGAGGACTGAGGAAGATAATGATCTATGAATCATCTATAGTAATGGTTGATCTTATGAATGAGACAACGAGAAGCTAAAAAACAGCATCCATTTGCCTTTCTCTCTAATTGTAATGCAGCCAGAACACATAATGTCACATATATTTCAACATCATTTCAGCATGGTCCATATGTTTGCAGCTACAAGCATGAGTTAACAAAAAAACATCCTTCTTGATATGATGCAGACGCTTCATTTCTAAGATGGAGGATGTCTGTATCACAGATGGGGGTAAGAGCCGAGGACATCTGAGGAGTAAAGCCTCTCTTAAAATCTGCTCCTTCATTCCCACAGATTTCTTCAAATACACTTCAACATATGTGATGCACGCAGTTCCTGAGCATACGTACACTGACAGACAGGCAACCGAGCAGGATGTGGAGTGTAATTTAGCATATAGCCCCATCGAGAAGTTAATATTAATATAAAGAAATCACAGAATCACAACAGAAAAGCATCCAGCACTAGCAATAACAGTACATATGCATCACCTCCAGATATCTTCATTTACTTTGTGTTGTTTTTTAACATTTAAATCCATTCATAGGTGGCCTCCCACAACATATTTCACTCTACGCAGACGATATACTTTTGTTTATAAAAAATCCTAGTAAGTCTATTCCACATCTCCTCACTTCAATTACAAGATTCGGGAATATATCAGGTTTTACTGTTAACTGGGAAAAAAGTGACCTGATGACTATTGTGCCCAACACTTGTAAGCAGTATATCAGATCCACCTCGTTCAAGATTGCAGAAAACTCTTTTACTTATCTTGGTGTCACAATAACTACAAAACCAAAAGACCTTCTAAGAGCCAATTTGCAAAAGCGGATTGATCAATGAAAAAATAATATAGACTATTGGAGAACATTGCCAATTTCAATGGTAGGTAAAATTAATGCAGTAAAGATGGTGAGCCTACCAAGATTCCTCCACTTATTTCAGTCTATCCCTTCATGTATACCACAATCCTATTTTAAACAACTACAAGATAATTTTTCAGTTTTTATGGAATTATAAAACAGCAATAATTAATAAAAAACACTTTTTTAAATCTAAGGAGAAGGGGGGATTTGGGTTACCTTTCTTTAAAGCATATTATTGGGCAGCACACTTGAATATATTCTCTTGGTGGAATGATGATCCACCAGAAGGAACCTGTGAACAACCTGAATGGCTTAGAATTAAACAAGCCCTTTGCTCTAACTCTTCACTGCAGGCACTATGCAATAGTCCAGGAAAGGTTAGTAAGCTTATCTATAATAATCATTTTGTTATAGGCCAGTCTTTAAAAACTTGGAAACAAATTAAAATGTATATTAAAGCTCCTAATGTATATCTTGATAGCCCCATGTCTGAATCACTCCTTCATTCCCGCTCTTAATGATACGTTTTTTTCACTTTGGAAACAGAAGGGAATAGGCTGTGTCGGCTCACTTTATATGAATGGGCATTTCTTGTCTTTTAAAGAGCTCCAATCAAAGTTTGGGTTACCAAATTCTCACTTTTTTAGATATCTGCAAATCAGAGACTATGTTAGAAATTTTTTTCCTGATTTTGAACAACTAAAAAAGCATGGAAAATTAGAGGAAATTAACCGATTTAAAGCCGGAAACTCAAAAGCAGTGTCATGATATTTCTATAATGTATAACTGATCCGATAGTGACACAACTTCAATTAGGAAAGCATGGGAGGAGGATTTAGGCTTCACTATTGAGGATGCGCAATGGGAGGAATGCCTACAGAATATACATGATTGTTCAATTAATACTAGACACAACTTAATTCAATTCAAATCTCTACACAGAGTATACGTGTGCAAAACTAAATTGCACAAGATTTTCCCTGAAGTGTCACTGATATGCAATAAATGCAAGGTTGCGGAGGGTACACGTCTACATTCATTTTGGACATGTTGTAACCTTCACAAATACTGGACTGATATTTTTGACCTGCTATCAAAAGTGTATAAAAAAGATATTGTTCCAGATCCAAAGATTGCCATTTTTGGGGTGATTTCTGTACCTTCTTTTAGTACATATGAAAGACTTGACTTTGTTCCAACATTCAATATGTTGCTGAGTGAACTAGCGGGCATTATTCATATTGAGAAGCTACGATTTATTAACAATGATAATTTACATATATTTTGGAAAATATGGAAGCCTGTATTAGATCATTTAGGAATGTGATAATAACTTTACTTATTTACGCTGGTTTTTATACTGCAATACCTAAATATTATTATCTTGTTATTGTATTTACTTTTTTTTTTTTTCTCACGCCCTGCTGATGTTATCGCTGTGATCTGTTTGGAACTCCTTTATTTTGTGCATCAGAGATGTTTATTTGTAATTACTAGTATACCGTACTATCGTTTTCTTTTTGGACCTTTGTTCTGGAAAAACAAATGTCATATTAAAAATTTTAATTCATTCTCCAAATATACAAACACTCCTATTAAAGGAAAAAACTAAAACCTGCAGTGCTTTCAACATTAGGGGAAGGATCTGTTTTGGTTTCCCAATGGGGAATGTTAAAAACAGTTATTATCTGTTTGGTGAGGCTGGTGGTGCAGAAACCCCACACACTTCATCATTAAAGCACAACTCAGAGCTGAAGCGATGGGGTGATGTAATTTGGCCACAATAACGCGAAAATAATGCAAGAAAAACGATCTTTTGATTTGCCACAAAACGAACGAGAATCTTCTACATGATTTCACTCGCAATGAATATTATGTTTTCTGCAGATATGAATGTGTTTATATATTATACACACTCAGAACGCTAGAAACCAATAAATGTGGCCTTACAGAAAGTCGGGGGCAAACGCTAGCACACAAATCCACAGCTTCTCTCTTAAAGCGTCTCCTCTTGCGGCTCCACCAACTGCCTTCTCTTATGTAACCCACTCTGTTCCCTCAGTCCGCCTGACTTTATTGGCTGATTTCTCACTTTTCCACACTGGCACTTTCACCTCTATTACCACAAATTTCCTGTGCTGTTTTGATGATTGCCAATCCCCCC
>NW_015505586.1:435832-443082 GCF_001515645.1 Sinocyclocheilus grahami | reverse complement strand
CCCCCCCCCCCCCCCCCAATAAGGAAAGTTTTCCCCCTTTTTACTGCTCAACCCTCATTCTAAGCCAAAATTCATTCAAATTTTCCCCAGAAGCGATAACCTTGGCAAATGAAATACATACACAAGGCCTTCAAAGATAACTAAAGCCTCTTTAATAATCTTGACAGGCAACAGCCTGGCCAGAGGAGGAGAAACCAGCAAGATGATCCATGGTCTCCTCCTCACATACGAGAAGCTTTAATAGTGTCACTCTCCTATATACCTCTGTTAAACAATTTCCTTCTCATTAATTAAACATACACTCCATCAATTGAGTGCTCGTGCCTATCAGGTATTGCATTTGGCGCACGGGAGAAGATATATGCTTGATTTATTTCACCTCTCTGGACGCCATACATCAAAACGAGAAGGAAATTATCACAGAAACAGAGAATAAACAGGAAATGTCACATATTAAGGGTTAATTTATTCGGTTTACAGCAAATGCTGCCAAGAAACCATGCATAATTCATGATTAAAACAAAAGGAATGAGTGAAAAACGCACTGCTTTTGACTGATGCCTCTCCCATCCTCTGAACGGAGGCAGAATTAGTCAGCTCCTTGCTCACGCCTTCCCTCCCTACGCTTGGTGAAATTTCTCCCTCACTGCCACCGAGATCTCACCCTCCATTTTCTCTGCGTCTCCGCCGCTCTCTCTGCGTTCTCTCTCCCTCAGCCATGCACAAATACCAATAAAAACCTGTGCACTCGCACGCAGCCCCACACCGTAGACATGCACGCACACTGAAGGCACAGAGCATGCATGCTGGCTCGTTCTCACACGAGAGCCTGCTTCCTCCATTTTACACATTCAGAGCAACCCTTCCCCCACCCCTGCTGCCACTTACACACACACACACATTAATTACAGCTTCTGCTCCCTGGTTCGGTTTGAATATGAGGTTAAAATGCAGCTAAAACAGTCACAGACAAAAAGTGTGTATTATACTTCACAAGATGCCTCGCCTCTCAATGAGCGACTAGAACAGCAGACTGGAAACGAATGAGAAACGTGGACACACACATCCATAAAACATCCACATCTTCCCCTCACAAATCTAGAATCCATTACTTGCTGGATATTAGATTTGATCATGTGTTTTGCCTGGTCAGCAGTGTTGGCAGGTCACTACCATCCTTGAATTAAATTGGCAGAGCTACATGCACTTGTTGCGTGGTCACAGTGGCCCTGTCAGTCCTTGTCAGATGAGGGTTTAGATAAGTATGTACGTAGGGGATTGATGAAACCATAAAGCACTGATGGAGCAGTAAATACATGAAGATTAAACTCCTCTGCATGAATCAATCTTGACAAGCATACTGTAAGATTACAGCACATGCAGTATGAAAGGATCAACACTGGATGAATCCCTTGAAAAAACGATGCATCTTCTAGCATCTACAGGGGAGCTTTCTGATTCTGCTCAATTTCAACCTAGCGAACACATATACACCAACTGCCTACTGCCTGCTGCCTACTCTCAATGCCCCCAGCGGCACAGAAACGGCATTTACCTGGTCGTACCAGTCCCGGTTGGAACAGGTGCACTCGGGCCACCATCCTCCTTGGCCTCCTGAGTTGTTACCGTTCACCTTGGGGCCGCCCTTGGATTGGCTCTTGGGGTTGGGGCCTCCAGGACCCCCAGCTGACATCATTTTCCCTTTACTTCTTCCCAATGTACCCCCTCCACCCATTCCCCCTCCTCCGCCCGAGGTTTGGGGCGGTAAGGTCTGGCCGCCTCCATAGCCAGCCGGGTATCCGTAGGGTTCGGGCTGCCAGTCTCCATATGCCGGGGCGTCCATCCTGCGCAGGGCGGCCATGCGGGTCACTTCATAGCATTCTGGGCACTTGCAGCAGTGGTGATGTTTGTGCATGCTGGCTAGTTCACGCGGTGCAGCGCTCTCTGTCTCTTTCTATCTCACTGCTGCTGCTGCTGCCTGCTCAGATCAAACGCAGCACGCAGTGCAGCTCGGCTCACGGAACGGCAGCAGGAATCTTCACAAACCCTGTTATCCTCCTCTTTGTTCCTCCCGATTGAGAAAAAGATGAGACGAGGAGGTAGCAACAGGGCGATGAAAAATAGAAAAAGCTTGGTGGTCTTCCTCCGGTCGATGCAAAAGGTTTGGAAATATAATAAAAATAGTGTGTATGATCTCGGAATCAGAGACCAGCCCCGATGGTCGAGTTCTCTTCTTGCTTCTGTTGGTTCACAGTGATACGTATATAAATTCATAGATATATATAGTCATTTGTTTATATATGTATATATTTACACACACACAAATACATATAAAAATATTGATATAAACAGACAAGCACAAATACAGTTATATACAGGTATATATGTATACATATATAATTCTATAAATATTGATATGCGTGTGTACAAATATATATATATTATATATATATAAACAATTTCTATATATATAAATGATATCCGTGATCAAATCTTCCTCTGTATGTCTCTGCTTGCCAGATTTCTTCCTTCTGCGTTTCCTCCTGCTTTGGGAAGCGTTTTCTTGCCTTCTTTCTGTCTCTCTTTTCCCAGCCTGCAGAGAGGAGCTGAGCACTGGATTGAATCTCAGCCTGCTTGCCCTAGATGTGGATTATACGGAGGGATGCAAGCAAGTGAGAGGGAGAGAGAGAGAGAGAGAGAGAAAGGGAGAGAGAGGGAGATGCATAGCAGCATCCCTCCAGCACCTCAGCCCTGACAGCCACAGCCAATCAACTCACAGCACAGCCATCAGCAGCAGCACCAACACAGGACTGACTGCTTCAGTGACTGCTCTTAAAGGGCCAGCGCACCTGAACATCAGCCAGAACACAGAGCCCGAATGGAGACACAGAGAGTGCATTTATTCAGCTCCACGGCTTCACTGTAAGAAAGACTGAAGACCTGCCTTGAGGGTTTATACTGAAGAAGGGCTACATAAGGGGCTGATGGATGACCATGTTTTAATCTATTTGTGTATTAGGTTAATTTGTTAATTTACTTTAAAATAAAATAAACCATACACTTTGGACACTACAAACTAGCAATGAAAATATGTAAAATGCTTGACGATAAACTCCAAGAAATACTGCGCTACATCAAAGACCAAAAAAGATTTGTCTTCAAAGAATAAAACATGAATGAAAATAACATTTGATATAATTTTGCAGACCTATAGCTTTCAACTGCTAGCTGTCTCATAGTTATGTTCTGTCAAACACATTTGTATTCGTAGATGAATTTAGCCAAAATCTGGTAGAGTGGAATGATCGAAGAAAATCTGCTCCACATTTTTAAAGTGAGACTGTTCTCTGCAATATTTCCTGTTAGTTTTCTACAAATATCTTTTCATATATAATTGTTAGCTCTTTCCCTGCTAAACACGGAACTTTCCGTTATTTATGAGACAACGCTTCCCCGCCAAACACAGACTTTTCCACACATTCAATGAGTCCAGAATGTACTGATAAAAAACACAGAAGACGGAGATGCAGAAACGAGCAAACTCATATGTAATACAACAATATGTAACACAACAATAAACAGCATATAAATGAAAACTGCCTGACGTTACCAAGTGAAATGTCAGTCCAGGAAGTGGTAATGAACTGTGCAAGCAATCTACTGCATCTTTGCTTTGATCATCGTACTGAATATGATCCAGATGTAGTATTTCATAAAAACGCAATTTTCTCAGCTTTTTGCTCAAAATGTTGCATTTTTATGAAACTTACTTACATTCAACTGCTGATAAAAAAAGAATGCTTGAAGATAGAATCAAGTGGATTTGTTTTTGTTTAAAAGTAGAGGCTATGTTTTTTATTTTGGTGTATTGCATGTTCAGATATTCATACAACAAAATATTTTGGGGACCATGACATTTTAGTGAAATTATCACAAATGCTGATGGTGGCTGGCAGCTTTTTTCAAAAACGCTAGTGGGGCAAGAGTTAATTGTCTTTAATGTAGCTTATAGTCATTTGGCTGTTAATTTTAAAACTAAAAATGGCTGGTTTAAAATATTTCCTTTAAATCAGATATTAATCACGTTAATAAAATTAATTGTTCTTCAATCAGAAAGTGTATTTACAATAAAGTAAGAAATAACAAATGTAGAAATTAATTTATCAAATTAACTACACCATTTTGAGAAAATTGCTTATTGAAATCCTTGGAATCTACAGAATCAGAGTCTTGAGTTGCACAATTTCTTGTTATTGTTATTTCTTTATGTCAAGACAAGACATTACTGAATTTACTGACTATTGTAGATGAATATTTGCATACCTAAAGGCAATACTTCCACAACACTAAAAAAAATCCATGTTAATTTGATTACAACAAGTGACCCAAGTGACACTCCTATTGAGGGATTTGACAAGATTACTTAAACTGAAATGCCACAAATTTGTAGCTGAATCTAAACAGATGTTGGCCTGTTAGACTGTTGTACTATTACAAATATACTAGAGCATAAACATTAGAAAGCAACTAGAGTGTTTACTGATGCAACTATATGCATGCATGGACATTTGTGTGAGTTGCTCTGTTTATGCATGTGTGAATTCACTTGTTTTTGTGGCTGAGTCAGTTCTAATAGGCATTGCACACTATTCTATTCCGACCCCACCAGGAGGCACAAACAGCAGGCTCAGCCACACTTAATTATATGCAACGGTAACTCACTTCATTACCACAATATACTATTCCGGCAAACTTTCCGATTTCCAGGAGGAAGGCCAATTGGAGATAAGAATGGTGCGAGTATCACACAGAAGCATAGCCAATGCCAATGGGGAGTGTAAGGGTGGTGCTTGGTGGCTGAAAAAAGCCAATGCAAGCATATTCATCACAGCACACACGACTGGCCACATGTTACGACCACCCTGTTCCCTCTGCTCCCCTTGTCTATACTGCACGTTCTCATATAGGATGCAGACCTCCATGGTCTTCACAGATGAATTTTTAATGTAGCTGGCCAAGGATGAAGAAGAAAGTGGAAGGCAGGGAAGCAGAGCGTGCTTATATGCATGCATTTCATGCTTGCATTATGTCATGTGTTTGTGTCGGTATCTTCAAGAGTGTGAGTGCATGTGGGCGTTTCTAGTACCTCTAGGGAAAAATGCTGCTCCTTAAAGAATGACATAATATAAAATCTTTAAAAAAGACAGTCACAGCCAATCAATGGCCAAATCTGTCAATATTCGCTAGAATATCAGTACGCACACCACAAAGGGGGATTATTGAGCAAAGAAAAAACAAGATAGTTAAGTTATTCAGATCAGGACATTGCACCACATCCGCTGCCAAAAATGCTTATAGTTTAATGCATGTAAAGGGGCCATGTGTTGCAAGTAACATTTAATTGCCTCTTAAATGTCATCCAAGATGTTCTTGCTACAATAATTACATATGCAAATGTAAATCCAGTGCAAAACCGTGTAGAAATGCTATAAATATTATTTGATTTAAAGCTGGTGCAGGATGTTTTAATATGGCTCAAATATGCATATAAAACTGTATTCATTTCTATCTGCAGCCTTATACTTTCTTGCAAACAGCCACATAGAGAGAGACTGTGTGATGGTAGAGACAGATGCATCCTCCCAGTCTGAATGAAGAAAAGTACTACAGATGGACGGTTAAAAAAAGAGACAATTTAAGAAAGCACCTTCTATCTGCCTGACGGTTTCGACTGCTCTTTGACTAAGAAAAAAATAAAAAATAAAAAAAGAGTATTCTTAGTTCATAAAATATATCTGCAGATATCATATATATAGTATTCTATACTGCATGAATACACTGAGAGAATTCCTGGAGAATGAAAACCAACCTCTGACCCACTCTTGAGAAATTGGAAGAAAGCCTATTGTTGATTTATGAAATAACTGAGAATGGTTGTGTTATGGTTTTTCAAAGGGATGTAGATTGTACTTCATGACACACAGCATATCTTATATCGGACAGCCTCATTGTCAGTTTCTGCATTCCCACATTACATAAACCCCCCCCAGCCGGCCTCACAACCCCCCACATACTCTCTCACATCAAAGGTAGCTATAGCTATATCTGTGCATTCTCACAGCAGCCCATGTGACTGCACTCCTGTCACCTGACAGGATGTATGTCCGTATAAGGCAAGATGAGACACAGGCAGTCTTAAAGGGGCAGTAACATTCTTGAAGGTTTCCTTTGAATGAACCACAGAGAATTGCTGTAGGAAACAGGTGCAGAGCAGCCTTTGAAATACTGTGATTATAGTCTACATTGAATAGGCAACATAAACATGATGCAATAATTATTAATGCATAACATAAATGCAAACACTTTACATTTTGAATTGCAATGAATGTGCTGCTTCAAGGCCAAGAAAGGGTTTTGGGTTTTTACCTAAACACTCATCGAGTCGTTGCTCCTCCACATTGACACAATAAACTAAAGTGCCTGTGAAGGCTGTGACTCCTATTAATAGGCCTGGTGACAGAAAACAGCTGCTGCACCAAACACCGCACATCCAACTGACAGCGTAATGATAAGGGAAATGAGAGAAAGAGAGAGAGGAAAAGAGAGAAAGGGAATATGAGATGCTTGTGAAATGACTGGAGAACTGAGAGGTCTTGAAGAGAAGAGAGGGTCTGATAAGGGCCACGTAAACTGCGAGAGTGGCAGCCGCGTTTAAATGCAGGAACAAATCCCTAAATTATCGTTCTCTGAGGCTACATTCACAGAACCAGTGTTTGGGATTGACAACAGTGTTGAACTGTCCTGTTCACAAAATAGGAGAGGGTTGAAATATGTCTATATGATCAAATATGGACTAAAGTCCCCTAGATTGCCTTAAAGGGGTCATATGATGCGATTTCAAGTTTTCCTTTCTCTTTGGAGTGTTACAAGCTGATTGTGCATAGATAAGATTCCTGAAGTTGCAAAGACTAAAGTCTCAAAACCAAAGAGATATTCTTTATCAAAGTTAAGACTCTGCCACGCCCCCCTAAAACGGCTCGTTCTAACACGCCCCCACATATCTACCTCACTATGTGGAAATATTAGTATAATGCCGCCCAAATGTGCATGCAAAGAAAGAAGGCGTGGTTTCAGTAACCGCAGTTAGTGTTGAAGCAGCCATGTCAGGGAGACGCTGTGTGTTTCTAGGCAAAAGCAAAAGCACTTTATTTGGCCTTCCAGAAGTAGATGCATTTAGGAATCTTTAAGAT
>NW_015505586.1:416916-435003 GCF_001515645.1 Sinocyclocheilus grahami | reverse complement strand
ATCACAGTGGAGTCAGCTGTCTTAACCGTGGCTTGTGTACTGCAAACACATACCAGCTTCATCACTGTGTCTGTCATGCAACTCTGTTCCCCTTTCGGGCTCTGTCTTTACATTTATTTTGAAAGATGAAGCTCGCGATTATGGTAAGGGGCGTTACATTTCCGACGAGTGCTTGTGGTGTTTGGCCAGTCACAATGCACTGGGTCAGCTGGCCAATCAGAGCAGACTGCGCTTGTCGGAAGGAGGGACTTTGTAGAAAATGAAGCGTTTGAGAGAGGCGGGGCATAGAGGACCTACAATAATGTACAGTATTTGAAAAATAATGTGTTTTTTGAACATTAAAGCATATCAACATATTCTGTTACAACAAATACACAAAATAATGATAGTTAAAAAAGCATCATATGACCCCTTTAATTAATGCCTATAATAACGTCAGATAAGGCTGCATGATTAATTAAAACGAAATGGATTATCAAATTGCAAAGGCTTCGATTTCATTAAATATATGCGCTTCATGTTTCAGAGTGAAGTGTGGCACTGTGTTCATTTACACGTGAGCAGCTTGAGATCTGGTGTTTTTAGCATCTCAGAGCAGCTCGGCTTACAGTAAATAATAATTATTACAGTAAATAATAATAAAATAATAACAATAATTTAACAATCATCAACTCATCTCCGCAATTGTTTAACACACATTTGGGAACGTAATATGCACTAACAATCTTCCCAAACTTGTAATGAGTAACACTTAAAAACCTGTTGTCAATAAAAGAAAAGAGTTAAGGGCTCCCTGAGGTTTTACACCAAAATGAAATTTTTATAGTTTAATGATTGAAAATGAAGATTATAAAGATATTGGTAGGCTACTGAAATTGTACAGTTGTACTGTAAAATAAAAGTATTTTTATACTATAAATTATGATTACTATATGATTAAAATTATTATATTACAGTTAGCAATTTCATTGGTGTTTAATATTTGTACTTAGTAAAAATAATTATTAGAATTAGTAGTAATAATAAGTAGTACTATTATTTTAACAATAATAATAATTATTATTATAATTATTATTATTATTGTTGTTAGTAATAGTAGTTGTATTTTATTGTCATATTAACATATATTTTAACAACGTCGTTTGCACGGCGCTCTTGTGTTACTTGATCTTTTTATTTTGGTGGGTCAATCTGTTGAGTTACTTAGTATAGGAAATTATGATCCGCACTCACAAGAACAATCTTCTTTTATTTTACATTCATTACTGATGGGAAAAGACATAAACGTTTCGGCTCAAAGCCTTCCTCAGTGTGTAAAGCAATTCAATCCCTCCACCCACTTTTCAAATGAAAAGTTGTCACTTCATAACGTTACGGTTGAACCACTGATGGCAGATGGACTATTTTGACAATGTCTTTCATACTTTTCTGGACCTTGACAGTGTAATTTACTAGGCAGTCAATGGGACAGTCACAAGCCTCCCGGTTTTCATCCAAAATATCTTAAATCGTGTTCCGAAGACGAACGAAGCTTGTACGGGTTTGGAATGACATGGGGGTGGGGTGGAGTAACCCTTTAACCGACAGTAAATTTGAATTTTTTTTTGTTTTGTTTTGTTTAGCGTATGCAGAGTGCAGAGTGTGGTTTCCAATTTCATTTAACCGAACTGTGTGTGAACTATTTTTAGTGCTCTGATGTGTCTTTAAATACGTAATCATCAACTCGTTGTGCAGTTCGGATCTCACTACTTTGTTTAAAGTGAATTTGGTAGTAGACTGTGGATGTCACTTGCCTAAATGAGCTGTATGTGTACAAAACAGGATTAAACTCTCAGAACAGGAGTGACATCCGTATTTAGCTGCAGTGTGTACGTGGTGAGATGTTGTAGGTGTTGAGAAGAGGGATGAGTAAAAGAATCGTGCACAGACCTGGAGAGCAGGATAAACAGAAAAGAGCAAAAGTAAAATGAAGTAAAGAAAGAATGCAACCATGAGAAAGATATGACTAGACTGAAAATGACGGGGGGGGGGGGGGGGGGGGTAACTCAAAATGTTTGACTGAGAATGAGAAAGCCTGATCATAGAGAGGATTCTGAATGCAGAGAGAGATTCCTTTGTGCTGCCAAATACATATTTTGCATTGTTAATTCTATATCGTCTCACATTCATCCATCTCGAGCGTCGCATAAACACCCTGTCAGATGCAACACATACAATTTTCCCATGTTATGTGACTCAACGCATATGAGAGATGCAGAAAGATGCAACAGAGACAGGAAAACCGCGACAGAGAGAGCAGGAGCGAGAGAGGCAGCCAGTCTATAGGGATGCGAGTAGGGGGAGGAATTTGGTTTCCATGGCAACATGCGGAAGGCTGAGCTCTAGGTGTCTGTTCCAGCTCTAACTGCGTTGCACTGCACCGGCCCTTGCCTCACATCGCTCCCCCCATCCTCCCCCACTCTTATTCCCTCTGCAGCTCTCTCTTCATCCCTCCCTTCCACCTCATACCCCTCCTAATGTGTGGAAGACACGACACCACATTCAGCTCAGCATCAGCCAGCCCTGCTGTCAACAGAATGCTGCTGCCTTGTGCTTTGATGTAGACAATGGAGGCTCTATGTTCTCAACGCGGCGGTCCCTCGCTCTTCAGCCACGACCCGAGACCACACCCACACTGCCATCTCCACCTCACGCCCCCCGTCCCTCACGCTAGATCTCCGCTCATATGAAACGCCAGCACCCGCAGGCAATGTGCCGCCACATGCTGCTGGGGGTGCTGTGAATGGGAGGACGTGAAAATGAGATCTGCCATGATATAGTAGGACCTGAGTGTTGTGCCTTTGCTCAAGAGTATTTCTGAAAGACTGGGTGATTAATAGAATCATCGTGGCTTATTTCTCCCGTTTCAGATACACTGCAGCCTAGCTACGATCTACAAACAAACTAACAAACAAACGCACTGCAAGCATCCATATGTATGCATTAATATGAATATGTGTTATGGAAAACATCTCTAAATCAGCTTGTGGTCAAAAATGAACCACTGGAAATGTGTTTTATGATTACATCATAATCATATGTATAAAATGTCATGACCTAGAGCCCAACAATAAGAATTTATGCAAAGTTTCTATTTACTGTCCTGATATTTTAACTGCACCAGAATGTTTTTAAACAAAGTTTTAATATGTTCAAAGGAATTCTGTTTTATATTTTCCATTAAAGATTTGCTTTACAAAAAAAAAAAGGTTTTTCATTTACAATACTTATGGAAATTATGATGCTAAATTCAAACTCTGGAAAAGGATGCCATACAGTCATCTGTTTATAATTTTCCAACCCATTCTAGCTGATGTAAAACCTCAACTTTTATTCAGCAAAATTCACCACTGCAATGTTCAGCATATCACTCAAAACTACATTTTAAAGTTTCCAAGGCATAAAAACACATATGCATGATCAAAGAACCTATATACTGGCAGGTCGTACACACAAAATGTGTTTTTGCATTCCACTGCATTGGTTTTTCATAGATTTTCCATGTATTTATGCACTAGATGGACATGCTTGTCATTTAAGGCATTTTGCATATGATATGGCACTCTACAAACTTTTAACTAGACTTTTTTTCTTTCCATTCTGCCCTGCGTCCCACGTTTTTAAACACAATAACTAGTTCTGTGTGAACAGCCCATAAGGGATAAGGCCTAGCATGCACTTTTACGAGCTGTGCTTCAGCTATAACCAAAATATCAACTGTTTTGATATTGATTTTTTTTGTGCTGTGTATAACACTGAAACTTATTTCTTCAGACAGCATCTAAAAGAAAGCATATACTTCAGACAGCATCTAAAAATGCAGTATAAACACAAAAGGCTGAAAACCGCACTGATCCTAGGCCATTAGCCCGTCCTTAATTGTTAACCATTGAGCACTGGCACTGAGATGAAGTAGACATTCTACGTCACACAGTAACAAGTCCTCATGCCAGGAAAGATCTCATGACACATTTAAAAGCACCATTTTTAAGATGCTATATGGTCAAAATTCTTTATTTTTTGAAAGAAAAATTAAGTTTTTAGCAGTCACTGACCTTTGGTGTCTCTATATGAGAGCGGCTTACCAGTCCAGCCACTCTCTCCACCTTCTGTGAGCTCCTCCTGCTGGTCACTCGCACCCGTGACACACCCTCCTCACCCGAGGTCTGCAAGTACAAATCACACAGATCAGAACATAACTAGAAGTAAAATAAAAATAACTAAAAAATACAAATACAAATACAAATTGAATTGATGTAACCAATATTCAGTGTATTCAATATGAGGTATTCAACGTAGTCCAAGCTAGTGGTTAGAGTGCTGAATATATAGCAAAAAGCATCATAAAATCTAATAACTAACTCTATGAAAAATGTAAATGCTCTGATCCAATTCATATATATATATATTTTTTTTAATGTATTTTTACATATATAAAATAAATCTATTTTTGAAAGAAAAATTAAGTTTTTAGCAGTCACTGACCTTTGGTGTCTCTATATGAGAGCGGCTTACCAGTCCAGCCACTCTCTCCACCTTCTGTGAGCTCCTCCTGCTGGTCACTCGCACCCGTGACACACCCTCCTCACCCGAGGTCTGCAAGTACAAATCACACAGATCAGAACATAACTAGAAGTAAAATAAAAATAACTAAAAAATACAAATACAAATACAAATTGAATTGATGTAACCAATATTCAGTGTATTCAATATGAGGTATTCGACGTAGTCCAAGCTAGTGGTTAGAGTGCTGAATATATAGCAAAAAGCATCATAAAATCTAATAACTAACTCTATGAAAAATGTAAATGCTCTGATCCAATTCATATATATATATTTTTTTTTTTTATGTATTTTTACATATATAAAATAAATCTAGTAAAATAAACTAAAGTGGAACCGTAATTTTACAAAATTGTTTATGTGGAGTTCCACAGGAAAATCATTTTCACAATGAACAACTGAACAACCACTCCTGGGCTGTGGAATATTCCAGCATGGGCACTAAGAGTTACTTGTTATGTGACCGGAAAGTATCACAGAGAGACAAATAGTACCATTTGCAAGACGGTTTGGATGGACAGACATCTGTATTATAATAAAAGAGAAAACAAGTGCCAGCAAACATACACACACATTAAAACACAATCCACAACTATAACATCTTTCAAAATCTGACATCATTTTCATATATAGCATTTTAAAATATTCACAACCAAGGCTTGATTAGATTAGTTCCTACCTGTTTATCATAATGTATCACGCACTCACAGGCCACAGGCAGCAGAGGGCAGCCTTTGGAAAAGGCCATGACAGCGGATGGAACAAAGGCTCTCTCACTTTCCCTTCCCAAATGCTAATAAACTCAACTCTAGAATATTCGTTTAGAATTTGTCCCATTCTGATACTCTCATAAGAGTGTGTATTCATATAAACAAACACACAGAGGCATGCAGGGTTGCAGCAGTAGGCCAAGCCACACCCATTTAAGTTGATGCAAAAAAAAAAAAAAGGCACAAATACAATCACATCTACAATCACAAAAAAACTACCTTCAGGCAACATTTAACAAAACACAATGCAAATTTACCGTTTTTATCATTGTCTTCATTGGACCACCATGAAATGATTGGAAAAATAGTTGCTGCCAAGCCCCAGGTTTGCCGTCATATTATCACCAGCTCAGTTACGAGATGGACACTGCAGCCGAGAACATGCAGGATTGCTGCAGTCTCAAACCCAGAGAGGAACATGGAGGCGCTGCTGGTGTCCAGTGCCATTGAATCACTGCTGACACATGACATACTGCTCGCTATATATACTGAGGCTGAATTATGTACTGCTTGATACATTTAAATAAACATTTTTAACCAGCATTCCCAGATATAAAACAGATACCAAATTACGTAACACTGTTATATTACAGACTGTAACTGTAGCTAATATAAAACACAAAAGGAAGACCCACTGCCCCTTGCTGTTTAACACAAAGGCTTTATAATGATTGTGCTGTAAATTATTCCAGCGTCTTTTTTTCTTCCTTCTGCACCAAATCGGGGAATTTGCAGACTCATTTCATTTAAAGTCTCTCAGGTGACCTCACGCTATGAATGCTAATGAAGCCTGAGCTGGACATTCACTCAGATCCAGCCTCGCTCGCTCTCAGAGAACCACAGAACAGGGCTGTGCCTGGACACAGACTCAGACTGAGGCCTGTGACTGTCTCCACCACACATCACATAGTGACCCCTGCAGTATTTTTGCGGAACATGTGTCACAATAAGATGATGCTTCTGGAAACTGCCAGTTGGGGATTTGAAATGGGGACGATTATGCTCACAGAGACTGTCCAAATGTCCGCTCTTCATTTGTTTCATTAATGTGTTTAGCTTCAATCAAAACTGCATAAATATCAATCGTTGCTGGGTTTTTACCTGAACATCTACCACAACCATTTTACCTGTTCACATACGTACATGTTTTTGAATACTGCACTGTAATAAATGAAAAAAACATACATACATACATACATTATATATTTTAATAACTATTAACAACTATTTAATAACTCAAATGCGTGTATTACTTAATCAAAAGTCTAGTTTTTCCATAAAATCTTTCTTTAAACAATGTGGATAACCTACTTACATCCCTATCATCTGTATTAACTAATCCATCCAGTGCAATCTTGTGATTACTGACATCTTTTTGGCACATTCTAGTTCAGACTAAGTTCATGGGTCTTAAAAACACATTGCATTACATGATTGTTGTGCAGTGTTTTCAGGTATTACAAGCTATAAAGATATATTTTGGATGTATTGGTAAGAATTTTACCCTGATATTCTAGCCCGATTTTCTATGAACACTAACTAAACCCCATCAGCTTATAAGAAGCTATAGGAAATTGCTTTATTCCTTGTTGAAAACAGTTTAAACAAGCATTCTTGATTTTGCGGTGTAGTAAGAGTTGGAGTGAATTGAGTTTGCAAAGCTGTTTGCAACAAAAAACAAAACAATTTACATGTATTAATTTAGCAGATGCTTTTACCCAAATCAACTTACAATTGGGGAATACATCAAGCGATTCATCTTAAAGAGGCAAATAGACACAGGAAGTGCTCGTCATACCAAGTTTCAAGCATTGTTCAAATAAGTACAAGCTAGGCAGAGAAAGGATGACGTTTTTTTTTTGGATGAAGTCAGATAGTGACGAAAGAGCTGAGAGATTGAATAATTCCACAGAATTTCCCACAGAATCTCTCTGATTTTGGATTGTCTGAAACCATTGAGATGATGGCAAACTTCATTCTATAATCTTTTAAAAACATCAGTCACAGGGTGCTCCTTTACTGGACGAACAGACACTATTTTAGTCAAACCCGAGTGTATGTTTGTGTGAACCCTCAGAGAGACCACAGAGTGATCCTCCCTCACTGCAGTTGCTTTTAACAGAATCCAGACAGAAGTTGAGGTTATTTTCTGTACTCTCCCTATAAATACTTTGCATAGTCACATGATTGCAGACACTTGTAACGAAAGGTCCTGGTGACATCATCACAGCCCACCGAGGAGCACTTGGTGTTACCACTGCACTGTTTTCTAGATATGACTAATGTTCTGTAGTGTCTGTAACTTCCACATGCTCTCTCTTTCATTCTTTCCCTTTTTTTTCTATTTTTGTCCAGAACTTCTCTGTAAACTTCCCTCCCCTATGTTGTTTCTAAATCTTTGTCTGTGCTAATCGCTGTTATTGGTGACAAAGAAAAGTACTGGGGACAGATATTAATGCACTACAAAAGTATCATAAAATATGGTCAATAGGATTCATCTACATTTCTGAAACCATATGACAGCTTTGTGCGAATAACAGGTCAAATTTAAGATATTCACTGATAATCTTCCTATTTGTGAGCTGTTAACTGCTTCACCTGTCAGTGAGCTAAACTTGAGAACCAGATCAGTCAGATTCATGAAGGATAACAAAGATATAAGGGTTTGGAAAACATAAGGGTGAGTAAAATATAGCTGCCCTATCTCTAGAGCTCTTACCTCCCATGTGTCCACAGAGATGCGGTCTTTAACTCCATTTTGCGCTGCATTCATTTGCAGGGTAACCTCGTAGCATTCCTGAATATCTGAGAATAATGGAATAGTGATGTCATTGAGGGAATCTATTTAAATAATGCAGGTATTTATGCTGAAATATGTAATACCTCTGTTGCATTTTTAGATTAATAACAAAGAAAAAATATATAAAATAATAAATGTATAGTATAAATGAGGCTGGCATTCCAGCATTTATCAAGAGAGAAAAAAAAGAAGGATTACTTCACCCAAAAAATAAATTTCCCATTTACAATTGTCATTTACTCACCTTTAAGTTGTTACAACCCTGTATGCCTTACTTTATTGCGTGAAACATTTGAAGGAGAATTTTATCAGAATATCTGAATTTCTCTCTTTCATACAATGAATGTGGATGGGAACCAAGAACTCCCAAAAGGACCAAAAACATAATAAATCATCATAAAAGTACCATAAAAGTACTTCATGCTTGTGTGCTATATTTGAAGTCTTATGAAGATATAAAATAGATTTGTTCTTCACTTCACAGTTGTTATTCACTGAAATCTTGCTTTAAACATTTGTTTAACATCCTTGGACACCATTTGCCTTCTATGGCAAAGAGCAGCTTGAACATTCTATACATTTCTCATTTTGTGCTTCACAGAAGAACGTCAGTCAGGCTTCTGAGAAATATGTATTTAGCCCCTAAAGGGATGCAAAGATTGTTAAAAAAAAAAATGGGAGGACTTTGCATTCAAATAACAAAACATTTGTGGTGGAATTAATCTGAGGTAAGAGGAATAAATATATATTTCAATACTTTGGGCTTTTCTTGCAAAACTTCTCCACTACCATGAGGAACCTTGTATTCTTGAGCATAACATTTGCATTCCCCAAGAAACTTTACAACGCAAATGTTTTTCGAGCGAACACAAAAGCATTGAAATACAATTTTTCTATCAACATGTCCCCTTAGGGGTTCCATAGACATGAGAGTGAGTAAATTATGCCAAAGTGTTCATTTCTGTGAACATTTCATGAGCCCCATCAATAGATTAGTAAGTCTGTAAGCCATGCCAAAAAGCATAGGTGTACAGTGAGCAAGGTCAAGACCAATGTCAACTTTTGGCTCAACTTGAGCATCGTTCCTACTATTGTGGGTTTCTATAAATATCATCCAGCGGCCTCATCCAAAATTCCTGTCCATACTGGGTTTAGAGAGCCGGAGCAATCACATTCACTTAGAGGCACTTTTTACATGACTCACTCATGACAGCGCAGAGCCTGCAGACATTAGCAGAGGTAACAGTGGCTCTGGTGTTGAATGTTTACACTTGTGCAAATTGGGACAATTGGAATAGCATGTTAAAATCATCAGTGCACACTAGAGCAGAGCTGTGGGATTATAAGTATTCACATAAAATCAGAACATGAGAAACCTGCTTGGACCACTGGAATCAAACAAATTGTTGAGCTTTTCTGAAGGTACAAGCATTTAGACAAAAAAATATATATATAAATCGAATCCTCGAAGTGGTTGTCCCCTTTTTTCACACATGCCTAATCAAGTACAGTGCAGTCACATTTAACATTGTGCAGAGAAATTGAGCAGAATTCCAGTTATTTTAATAGGAATCCGTGTGATCTGGAGTTCCCCACACAAATTGCACTCGTCTTCAAACTGGTCAAGCATATTCGCTCGCTGACCAACAGAAAGCTGCTTGGTTTGAAAGTAAGTTCTGTAACAATGAACAGTGGACCTGTTTTACCAACAAAGTCTTGCCAAAATTTCACTAATCTGACCGCAACTTGCATGTATATGGCCCCATATTTTCATAGTTCATTCTAAAATATGGTCAAAATCATTTTCACTTTCAGAATTTGATTATTAAACAATTTGTTTGTCCACTGCAGCTCTTTCCACCTTTAACTGCTCTGACCGACAGTTAATTCCGGTCTTAAAATGTGGAGGCACTTGTTTGTTTGTGTGTTAAAAACAGACCGTCAGTTCATCATTGACTTTTTCTGAAGGTTTAAATTGTTTCGCCAGTAGGTGACGACAAGTGTCTCTATGAGAGACTCAATGACACATTATAATTTACTATTCGCTTAGTTTACCACAGTTTACCATGCTTAATTCAAAAGCACTGATTATTTTGGGAAATAAATGACACTCCTGAGTGAGTGAATCATCCAACAGAAAGCTGCTTGGTTTGAAAGTAAGTTCTGTAACAATGAACAGTGGACCTGTTTTACCAACAAAGTCTTGCCAAAATTTCACTAATCTGACCGCAACTTGCATGTATATGGCCCCAAACAAGGCACTTGTTTGTTTGTGTGTTAAAAACAGACCGTCAGTTCATCATTGACTTTTTCTGAAGGTTTAAATTGTTTCGCCAGTAGGTGACGACAAGTGTCTCTATGAGAGATTCAATGACACATTATAATTTACTATTCGCTTAGTTTACCACAGTTTACCATGCTTAATTCAAAAGCACTGATTATTTTGGGAAATAAATGACACTCCTGAGTGAGTGAATCATTTACTCAACCGATTCAATTATATATTGATTTATTCAGAACTGTGTGTTGCACAGAGACAAAGGTTGAACTTGTAAAAAATGGACAAAGTATCTCAAAATATTGTGTAACTCAAAATCAATACAAAGGCAATATCATAATCATTCTGGTAGTCTAAATATCAGAATGGCTGCAATTCTTTGAACAACAGCATTCTTGCTTGTGTTCATGTCTACGTATTTAATACTTACAAAGGTCTATTTTAATAACTTCTGACGGTTACATCAAAGATTGGGATGTTTCTGGTCTCCTAACGGGACTGCTATTGTCCTGGTCGTATCCCCAAACCACCTCTTCCCCCCTTCCAACAAGAATGATTTGTTTCTTCACCCCACCCTTTCTTCCTCTCTATACGTCTTACCTCATTACCTCTCAGGTCACTAACTGCCGTGGCCTGTGGTCACTAACAGAGGGACGACCAGCTGATGAGAATGGAGGGAGACAATGCTGCTGATGTCACCCACACTCCCACACTGGCCCACAGCCTGCACTAATAACATAATGAGATGCTTGTTACCTCGCTGTGCCTTTGAAGCATAATGCGCTCTCGGCCCACTTTGCACTGGAAGAAACGAGCAAGTCTTTTTTAAGACGGAAGAAGAAAGAGCTTGAGAGAAAAGCAACTCTTTTTTTGGACAGATAAGCAGTGCACTCGGACTGGCGGCGTATGCGGACCATGTACGTGTGTGTGGGGGGGAGCTGTTAGGGGCAGTAATGGAGTCCCACTGGGGTGCAGCGGGAAAGATAGTAGAAGAATGGGGCTATGTGACTCATCATGGCTGTGTCTGTGTGAGCCTGTGTGAGTGGGAGGAGAACAGTGTGTGGGAAGCGGTTTCATCGCCTGCCTGGTAAGAGCCAGATGAGAAATAGAGAGAGCGGAGAAAAGAAAGAGAGCGACGGGGAAAGTAAACTAAAGCGTAGAGTCTTCCACTAAATGCTGCATGATTATAAAACATGCAGCTGTAGGATGAATGGAAATGCATAAGTGTGTCAGACAGAAACACCTCCTCATTTAGTAAAGCTGTCCTGAATGTCTTTGAAGACGTGTGAGTATGAATTATGTCTTCATCGAAGAGACCTTTCCCCTCAAATGCATTATTGAGTGAAACATAGCAGGCAACATCAATGATTATTCATGTCTAGGGCTACTTACTGTCATGGATATAACAGATTGTGTGTGCACTAAAATGTTTTTTTTTTTACAGCTGAATGTTAAAAATCGGTTCTGTAAAACAGACTAACATACTTTGATATACGGGCACATTTATTTCAGACTAAGTCCTGGTGAAATTATACTTTTTTTTTCCTCCAAAAAAAAAGTGTTTCAGCAGAATGTTCCCAGAGCCAAGTAAATCCTAAAAGACCACATAAATTCCTGGCCACTGAACAAAAAACACAAAGTACTTTTGCTTAACTACACAGTCCTCTACACAGAATCATTTTTACACAACTGCTCTCCTTTTCACTTGGTTCACCTAATTTCAATGTCAATATTAAGTTAACACACATTTGATTTGTTGAAAACTGACTTTTAACACTCGGGTGTTATGTTAAAAACCATCCTGAACCAGTTTCCCACATATACTGATTCTAAACTATATTTTATAGTTTAAAACAGTACTGTTACAGTTCATTCATATTATATGGTAAAATATACTTCATTTTAGGGCTGCACAATTAATCACATTTCTAATCGCGATTACAATTATGGATGCCACAATTACGTAATCGTTCAAAGCGGCAATTAATCGTTCAAAGTCCACTTATGTTATTCTGTGTGCTTAAGATGCGTTTTTTCTTTCTGTCTACATGTTATCTTAAGGGTTTTTCCATTGTCTTAATTTTAGTTTTAGTATAACACTATAATACCATTCATATTTTTACTTTTTTTATAATTTAAAGAAGAAACCAATCCGATGATATAGTTGACATTTGAGGCTTAATACTATAGAAAAGCACTAAAAGTTTTTCAGTTAGTGTTTTCAGCTTGTTTATTTTCATATAAAAATACGGCATGCAGTTGCATCAAACAATGGTATAAACATCATTCAATGTAAATTGTGATAATCGTAATTAATAATCACAATTACAATTTCAAGGGAATAATCGACAATTATGATTTTTGTCATAATTGTGCAGCCCTACTTCATTTACAAAATATTTTACAGTACAAACTACATGTATTATCCTGTGAATTCAATATAATTCTCACCGCTTTTCCTCTGTAGGTACATTGTAAAACTATGATCAGTGACCCAGCTATAACATTTTTACATTTTTTACTGTGACATTTTGTTTCAAAGCAAACAGGTCCTCAACAGACTTACACTACCGTTCTAAAGTTTGGGGTCAGTAATATTTTTGTGAATAATTTTATTGAATTAAATTGATCAAAATTGACAGTACAGATATTTATAACGTTACAAAAAATCTATTTAAAATAAATACCATTCTTTTGAAATATTGACATTTTAAGCCGCACAACTGTTGTTATCATATATATTTAATTGAAATAATATTTCACAATATTACAGCTGTTGCTGTAGTTTTGATTAAATAAATGCAGCATTAGTGAGAATTAAAAAGCACTTGATACAAGGTGAAAGTGAAGTAGGCTGACTCGTTATAGTATATATATAAATACTGAAAACTGTCTAGAAGGAACTAAAACAGGATAACACAAAACGAAACTCTGTACTAAGTACTGAGAAAGTACTGAGGAATAATGGACTGTTTTCCCCAGCAATAAAAATAGCCCTGCCTTGATATTGGGTCATATTTGGGCACAAAACCTGTGTGATCCCTAGTCTGTTTGTGTGTTTGGAAACAAAGGGATGAGTGTGCAGTTAGGAAAACCTTTGTTCGAAATTGTGCAATCATGCAGACAACCAAACAAGCCCACGGTCGAATCTTCCTCCCTCCCACAGCGCATCACAGAACTGAATTGTTACAAGCCTCATTGTATCCCCAATATATTCGATGATCACTTTTCTTTGATGCCACAACAAACAAAGGGCTTTCAACTTAAGAGTCTAAGAACACTTCAATTATGTGAATGAGATTAATGACTGAGGATTAAACATCATGTATAACCGCATGATATTTTGTCACTTAAAACCCCAATATTAAAAGCTATATTAAACTATAATAATGCAAATCAAAATATAATATAAAAATACTATAATATTTCATATAAAATAATATAATTTTAATATTTTCCATCTGACAATACATTCTTAATCTGCCTAATTTTTGCTAGAATTCATACTGTATTCCCTTTTTTAACTCTGGCCAACACCCAAGAGGCTGGAGAGACGATTGAAACCACATGTTGCTCTCAGCTCAGCCTCACATGACCCCTCTCCCCAGTACCTGAGAGAGAGAATGGGCCGTCCTGCACAAAGCGATACTCTCTGCTTAATCTGGCCTGAGGTCAGATGGGAGTACTTCACTGCAGCCAAGAGCTATTTGTTTATCAATCAACCTACATGTTATCCCACATTCCCGCTAATGATCCAGCCTCTTTCTGGAATGTGTGGAATCCTTATCCTCTTACTGTGCTATGCCAGTTTTGAGCTGAGACTCTCATGACTGATTTAAAGCCTGATAAATGAGAGTATTTGCAACATCTGTTTGGCCTGCTGTAGTCAAACAGCTTTATTAGAGGCACAGGAAAGTATATATACCTAAATGCCAGCGGCAGGAGCCATATTTGTTTAAAAAAATGATAATACCCTTTACCCCTCAATCACAAAGCTTACCACTATGAAAAAATAAACAGGAAGATTTAAGTGACTGACACTTCCTGTAACACCAGAGGTATCATAATAAAAGGTAAAATCCCCTCAACAGAATCCAAATGATTTTCGACTAAAAAAGGAAACAACTTATGCACTACTGTTCAAAAAGTTTGGGGTCAGTAATGTTTATTAAGAAATTAATAATTTTATTCAGCAAGGATGCATGAAATTGTTCAAAAATGGCAGATTTTAACAAGATATTTCTCTTTCTTATAAATGCTGTTCATCAAAGATTGAAATCACAGTTTCAAAAAATATTAAACAACATAACTGTTTCCAACATAGTAAAAAATAAGAATGTTTTGAGCAGCAAATCAGTATATTAGAATGATTTCTGAAATTCAGTTTTGCATCACTGGAATAAATTGCATTTTTAAATATATTTAAATAGAAAACAGCTATTTTAAATTGTAATATTCCACAGTATTATGATTTTACTGCATTTGAGAGTAGTGTATGTGATCAAAAAATTAAGAAATTTACTTGTATTATATACTTTGAAATCTTAAAAAAATAATAATAATAATTTTCACAAAATTGTAGCATCTTTGTTTTAAATTATATAAACTTGATATACTTTATATATTTACAGGTTTAAATAAAATAGACTTTATATCAAACTTTTTTCTCTGCATTCACATGCACAACAGTATCACATACAACATCATAAGCCTGTCATGCCCAATGGCATATGAGAAAACCCATGAGTTGAGATCAGGGGAAACCTGTCCCTCTCCTCACTACAGTCCTATGGCAACGTAACCCCATAGGCTTGATCCCGGCCCCTGTGGTACTACTCTTCTGAATCACAGCAACAGCAGCAGGCAGGCCTCATTAAAGCCTGGGCCTGGTAATTAAGATAACCACTCAACCATTTCGTAATGGGACTAATTTGTTTCCTTTGCAGGACAAAAACTAAAAATAAGTTAGGAAATATCGTATATTTGTAAGATGCACCTGGCATGACAGTGATACCTATTGTTACTTGTATATTTTCTTATTCTGGCTTGTTGTGAGACATCATTAAAATGTGACAGAGCACATCCACAGTACTGCTAAATCATCTGGGGTTGTGAAAGTCTGACTCGTTGTGTAACTTGAGAACAGTGGCACAAACTTCGGTAAACATTCTGAAAGTCTCAAATACATGCAAAAGATCAAGCCATTAGAGACAGCAGTGAGGACCCATTTAGTAAGATTTCGGTTTAAAAACAGACAACCTTTTGTTTTTATTCTGAAAGGACCTATTCATGTGGCTTAATCCAATAATTCAAAACTTGGATAATGGAAATGAGTGCAACAGATGAGCAAGTTCCAATGGGTCTGATTTCTCATGTACGAAATAAGTAACTCGTAAAACTCATAATTTGTAAGGCAGCGTCAGTAATGTTAGTCTATTTGGTGAAACTATTATATCCTAAAGCCATTGTTAATGTAAACGAGGGAATTGAGGCAGCTGGTCCATGGACAGAAAATAAAATGTACCATTTAGAAAAATATCAGCAGTGTTTAGTAAAGCTGAACAAACTATAACGTGGCTTCTTGGAACATTTTGATTGGTATAGAATGTACTGGAATCAAGTGGTACAGCCCTAAATAATGACAGTTAATCATTATTTGTTTTGAGAGCCATACACAGAAACAAACCTCACCCAACAGAGCCTGAAAAAGATGACTGCCAAAGATGGAAGAGACCTTCTCCACGCTGGTCTTCAGGGTCTGCTCTTCTGGGCTGGTCAGAGTAGCCTGGTACTGTTTCAGTAGCCCAACTGCTCTTCTGGTATCTGAAATAAAAGAAAAGACAAGCATTTCTATTTCAGTACAACTCCTACTCATTTTAATGCCTTTTCTCCATTACCTACATATGCTTTCTGACAGTCTGAAGACATTTTTAGATGCATGTCTAATTCTGAAAAGGCTCTGCACTATGCTAGATGCTTGAAATCTGACATTACTTGCCTATAATTACAAGAACCCCTAGAAGGGGTGTGCAGCCAGATGTTCAACTCAACCAGGTCTGTCTAACAACAGTTTTTCAGCAAGCAGATAAAAATAAATGAATTATTACTCTTGCATAACAGCCTGTCTTATTTGGTGGGTTACTCGTATGGAATAAAAGGGACCATATAGTAGCAAAAAAATAAAAGAATAAAAAAAAATTTAGACACCTAAGTCACACTTAAAATGCTTTAGATAATAAGTGATGCTACAATTTTGTTAACCAGTTTTACAGTTAACCAGTTAGTTGTCATGTTCACACAGGTGTCCTATAAGAGTAATCACAGGTTTAGTTCAGCATAGTATATGAGCTTGAAAATGTATCTGTTGTATCCAATAAGCAATACAACAGCAATAACAATGCCTGTGAGGTTTATTTAAACATTTGTTGTTAAAAGTTTTTATTGAAAATGGTGCTTATGCTTTCTTTAAATGAAATAATGCTTCGCTAACAGTGGCATTGACAGATTTTTAAGCATAAAAACATTTTGAGGGTTTCTGAATCTTTCTGGTAAAGGTTTAAGGGAAGAAGAGATAAGGAGTTTCCACATAAACATCACAGATTGTGATGGGTTAAACAGAGTCAGTATGTCGCCTATGCTACACTTGACATTCATTGAGCTTATGTAAAGAATAGCGGTTTTATTAAAAGTTACATAATCTCACTTCAGTCTAATGCTTCCTGTTTCCCTTGGGGTTTCCAAAAGATTCCTACTAGGAAAATACACATATATCGAAACTGAAAAACGTTAAAAACAATTAAATCACTGCCAAATGTTTATAAGATATCGTCTTCTTAAAACAACTGAAGCTAACTGTTTTAACGGAACTTACCATATTTATGTACCATGATGTGAAGACTGTTAGAAAAGTGATCGTGTAAATCCAGTTGCAACCTTTTGACTAGTTCTCCAAATAAATAATTACGCTTTAAAAATCCTTTTCGGGCCAGCTGTCACTTTCAAGTTACTCCGACCAGACTTTCAAAAGTTTTGCCGTAGTTTTTCCATTCACAGTGACGATATTGCTTCTTTTGGGAAGTTCTAGTAAGGTTATTTAAGACGGGAATAGAAGTTACTCCAGTTGGCAGCAGATGCTTGTTGTGGAAGCGGTGAGAGCGTGAGGCGGATTCCCGTTATCTGCCTTCGGCTCCAGCATTGGGAAGTTTTGAGGGGAACCAAGTGAAACTGGAAGGCGGTCTGCAGTAACAGGGTCTTACTCATCCACGTGTAAATTGTGGATAAATGATAACAGAGCTTATTAATGAGCTCGTCTTCAAAGGGGAAAACATACAGCTTTATTGTATAACGGCGAAGGCTAATCATATATGTGATGTATTAAGTTGTGGCTAGCAAAGAGAAAGGAAGGAAAATAATGGGTTAAAAACTATCACAATAAATATACCTGAAATCTTTTTCGTAAGTCTATCGGAAAACACCGTGTTTGCCAGAAAAGGGTGATGCAAGTTTGACCATGGAAATTCTTATTCCGAGGTATATCGTGCCACCTACTGGAGAAACGGTGAACCTGCTTTGCAGGAGTCGGTAGAAGCCAATTGTATAGCCTTTTATAGCAATAAGGACTGTATTAGAATGAGGGG
>NW_015505586.1:387474-416789 GCF_001515645.1 Sinocyclocheilus grahami | reverse complement strand
GGGGGGGGGGGGGGGGGGAAACATGATATTAGTTACTAGCTTGTTAGGAGTAGTTTTTCCCTCAGTGTTTTTTTCATTCGATGTCGCTCCATCAACGCTTTGGGCAAATGAAAATCCCGGAGTGGATTTGGTTACAGATCGCTGTGTATTATCTCTTCGGTCACTCCGCTCCACTCACACGCTGATCCAGACCTGCCTTCAGTCTGTGCATTGGTTGGTGACACGTTCCAGTAGCATTATGCAAAGTATTTGTGATCAATTTAATTGAAACTTTTGCTTTATTACATTTACATCGTGCAAACATATAGATTTTGAAACAACAACAGCTTTTACCATTTTTATACAAGGAATTCACATTAAAAAGCAAGGGCAGGGTTGACTGGTCGATTTTTTTTCCCTTGATGAAAATCTCACATTCAGTATCACAAAATATTTGCTTATAAAAATAAAATTAAAAATAAAAAAGTTATATTGTGCACTTGTGGCTGAGGTTGTGTGGTTGGTTGGCACAATTTATAAAGGGATGCAACAAACTGAACAGATGTAAACGTTTATTTTAAACCAAACTAACACCACTTAACCCAAATTTGCCAGATAGTGTTTTTATGATTAAATAAAAATGTATGATATATCATTAATTTTATTTAACTATTACAATCTTGTAAATAATCAATAGGGAGATTTTAGATGTTGCTTTTGCCCCCGTTTATACCGGTTATGCCACCCACGTATTTAGGACTGCAATATATCAATAAAAATAACTTGTTAATCGCTCAAACAAAGTTATTGTTCAGTCAATATGGGGTGTTCAATATGGGGAATCAGTGACTGATTCTTGAAATATTACATATTTGGATGGCATAAAAGGTATAAACAGGCACTTTGAGGAGCAAAACATCTTCTAAAGTTTCCCTATTGGTTATTTAAAAGATTGTAAAAGTTGTGAAAATTAATAATATATCATGAATCATTATATTAGCAATAAATGATGTCACCTGGAAAGCATAATTAATCACAGGTATCCAAACTGTACAACAAATGAAAAATGTCTCCCATAACTAATATTTATAAAGTAATTTTTATAGATGTCTTTATAGAACCAATGTGAGCCAAAAGGGCAAACATTCAGTTTTGTGGCAACACCAAAATATTACGACCCCAAAATGAACCCTGTACCAGCCAGATCTTGTCCAGCCAACCTTGATCTCCCATACTTTTTTTAAATGAACACACAACACAGTTATACTTAAACCACCTCTTTTCTGAATTTTGTCTTGAATGCCCATTTGCCAAAAAAAATAGCAATTAAAAATATTTACATATCTATATACAAATTTTGTTCATTTAAAACACTAGGTGTCTTTGACTACACTTATCATGCTCATATTGCAAAACACTTTTCCTGCTATTGACACTGAACACTGTTTATGTTTGGGACAGGTCTAAAATTTTTCACAAAAGTAAACAACCCTTGTAAAATGTCTTGTCATTTAAGAAAAGTGTCAGTTCTCCTGACCTAACTCTGACAAGAGGTGGCAGCACTGCACAATATGCTGCACTAATGAGGAAATATATAAATTCTCAAATCAAACAATGTCTTGTATATGCAGTCTACATTAAAAGCACAAATATTATGTGAATTTACAGCATAACATTTAACATGGTGTGGTTTTCTGACAATGCCCACATACAATCCTTCAAAAAGTGAACCAAGGAATCGCCCTGTCATGTCAGGGATGGTATCATTCAGCGAGGAAGCAGGGGGACACTTCTCTCGCTTGTATTCTGACGAAAAACATGGTTCCTCCTCCTGCTTATAAACAAAGAGAAAAATGCCCATTATAAACTCTCTGCTCATCAACATTTGAGTGACTCTTCAATTAGTGGCACTTCTGACTACTTTTATTAAATTAATCTAGAAGTCCTGAAATAAATAACTGTTCATAGCTATGATTAACATTTGCTTCTTTTTGTTTTTCTTTTGAGTGGTATTATGAATTTTGACATTATGTGTGATGGACATGTTCAGTTCTTGGGAAATCTGGTTGGATATCTTTTAGAGTTGGTAACACCAGCTAGCTTACTTGCAATAAATTTTACTTAGCCTGCCATTTCTAATATACAATACATTTATATTTATATTAAATTATTTATTTACATTGTCCCCATAAGCATGTGAATTTAAATCAACATTAGAATTTATAATACACAAAAATGTATATTTATAAAATAATCAATTGTTTCTGGTATTATAAATGGGAAAGTTACACATATAAACAACACTATAAACAATATTAGAAAAGTAATTAAATATACAATTAAAAGGTTTACAGCTATTATAATCTACACATTAAAATCTCCACCAAAAAATTCTTTAAAATCAATTTAACAGCATTATACTGCATGTGGTGAGTTTCATTGCTTACCTTTGCCAGAGAAACAGGCCAAACATCAACAACCACGATATCACGTCAACCGAGATCCATATTCCCATGTAGATATTAGGCTCCTTTCATTGTTACGTGCAAAGAGAGATACACAAACAAACAAAGGATTCCAGAGGAGTTACATATTCAGACAAGCCCATGTGAATACAAAATGGAAAAACATCTTCTCTTTTATGGCAGAATACACAGTGATAGGTGAAAAGATAGGCTGAGCTTTACCAGATGCCAGTCAGGCTTAGACATGTTTTTGAGGATGTGACAAGCATTGGTGGTCACTGAACTGGCCCCGGAGCACCACAGTAATGAGAAGAGCCAGCGCTCATTTACAACCCACAGATTCACGGACACGTTTTTTCCCCGCAGCTCACTGTGCAGTGAAATAAATAAAAAAATGCATGTCAAAATAAAAAAAGAAACAAATCTTCCTTCTATTTACTTGTTTTTGGCTCCATATCAGCGACCTTTAGACAGGTCGCAACAAGCCAGTTTTCTCGGCACAATAGACAGGAGTGGCAGGACCGTTTTAACATGGTCTTATTCATCAGTAAAGATTTCAGTCAGTCTTTCTTCATCTTAACTGTCAGGTAAAATTATAAAATGACAGGTGCACCCAACCGGACACAATAGCGTCTGGAAACGGTTTCATCAATCATCATGTGTTGAATTTTGGTAACTCGGCATTCCTGCTACTATAATCATTAGAAGATACATTTGTAAGTTTAAGCTACAGATCGGCATTCATTTTTCATAGCATTTCTGTCATCTTTGTAAGAAAGTAAAACCCTGTGCGAACGTTCCCTAAGGCTGTGAGATCATACCAACATTAATGGCAGCAGCATCATGTCTCTGCATGTCAGATAAGCCGCACCAATCCTCCTACACTTACCTTATTTCGCGAGCATTCAGTGAACTGTATTTCATATTCAGAAAGCTTCCACCATCCGCTTTCATGTCTTGTTCATTATGATACACCTGCTTGAACCCTGGTGCAATGTTTCTCACGTCATGTCTATATTCTGGAGGAAGCCACCATATCTGAAAGTGATACAGAATACTAAAACTACATTCAATGGTGCAAAACATTGTAACATTAAACTCAAAAACACTTAAACAAAAATTAGAAATGTTGCCTATTTATCTGAAATAAAATAAATAAGCAGAGGTACTAACATTACTAAACCTACCCTGAAATAAAAAAGGGAAATAGAAATATTTTGTTAACACTGATAGAACAAAACAAAATGTTTTAGGATTCTGACATTTAATACAAATAAAAAAAGGGCGTACCAAGAAGTTTCTGAAAGTGTAATAGAAATTAAATTTCATTGATATTATTACCTTGTCTGGTGAGATGCCTGATTTTTTGATCGTTTCAGTGATGTAGTAAGAATCGCTGTTGTGGAATCCTGTTGAGTTTTTCTCGTTTTTTAGGTCAAATATGAGGGAGACGTTATGCTTTTTGGCTATGACTAAGAGCTCAGAAAGAGATGGTACTGTCTGGTTGTTAGCCTCCATCTTCTCTTCCTTTGAGAGCGATGACACTGACTGAAATGGATCGGTCTATATTTGAAAAATCGAAAGATATAATTTTAAACAAATCTGTTATTTTGACATCACACTGCTGAAGAACTGAAACAGAACGTGAATATCAAATGCAAAGTGGAAGAATGTTTTGTTTTCTGCTCAACATCTGCTCATACTGATTAAAGCTGCAACTTCAGTGGAGTTCAAGGTTGTTTGCTCTTATCAACAGATACTCCTCATGTTGACTGAGAGATGTTGACTGCTTTATCTAGTTTGCATTCAAATGCAACTGCACATGAGCTGTCTTTACAACAGATCTTTCATAATATAATATAATGAATATAATTGTGTAATGAATTGTAAAAATGAATTGTTTTACATTTCTATTTCCATTATATTGTTACATAACAGCAATTACTGTCAAATGTGTTGGACTACATAAAAGCTATATACATATTGGAAAACTTAAATTAAATACAGAAAGTAATTACACATAAAATACAAAAAAAAAAATCTGTCCTCACCCTTACAAACCATTCGCCTGCATTTAAAGTCTGTAACTCTTGCAATGTGAAGTTAGTGTTCATGTCACCATCTCGACCTAAAAACTTATCCTTCACATCAGTTGTTCGCAGCAAAAAGCTTGAACCATTGTCATGCATAAGAAAAGGCTTCATGTCCTTGCTGAAAAAAGAAAGACAAGAGGACTAAACACACACACAAACATATACATTATACACACACACATATATACAAAATAGAAGCAAGTGTTTCGGGGGACAATCTGTTACCCGAGTTGCACATCTGTTTCAAATGCCACCACATCACACTCCATACTCTTCCTGAATGACATCACGGTGTTCTCTGGAGCCATCTAAATACATAATTATTATATATATATATATATATATATATATATATATATACACATACACACACACACACACATCAATATAAAATTAGCAATTTTACTTTCATCTACAGGTTTAATCTGTGCTACTACAACATATGATTTCATGACTTTATTTAACAATATGTGTTCTTAATTAATTTTATTTTCTGGGCTTGTTACTACAAGGGAGGGAAGGACACCTTTAAAAGGGAAAAAATAATAATTACGGGGGTTTTTTTTAACGACCATTATTTTGCTACATAAATATGTTCAGGTTTCCATGCTCGGTTTAAACTAAATTCAAAAGCTGTAGCATCTGTGTTCTTCACATGCCTCTGTTTTTATTCACAGTTAACCTCCAGTATCCTGGTGAGCGCAGGGAGATCAAACCTACAGAGCTTTAGATGTCAAAACACCTCCTCCTCCACCTTCCCCGCCAGTGGAATTTAACAGGTTGTATATGAATTGTAGATAGTCAGCTATTCAAATGATATTTCTGGATGTGGACTACATGTTCTTTAATGACTGTAAATGTTTTCACTGTGATTATTGTATCTATAATTTGCTAATGTTTGAAAAATGTTCCAACAGACTGACACGCTAATGAATTACATTCCTCCAAATTGATAGCTTATAACCTGGGAACGATGCCATAATCATCATAATCCTAAATCGATTCAGAAGCTACAGCAGATGATTCATCGTGTGTAAACAGCAATGTTTACATGAATAAACAGCAAAGACAAGATTTTGATTGGCACGCCAGTGTAAACATGTTTTAACAAAAGGAAAGAACGTCTCAAAATGTAAAAGTTACAACTAAGGCGTTACCACTTACCATCGGAGCACCGCGGTGTCCGACGAGGGCCGGTTTTGGGGGAAGATTATTAGTAATGCATGGAGAGCAGATTGCAAGGGGACAGAGGAACACAGCAGCAGACACTACCAGGAAGGTCATCATTATAAAAACCTTACAAGCTACAAAGACAAAGACATACAGAAAAATATCTGTATTTGGCATAATTAAAGGCATCACTGGTGCTAACTTTCACATTTACATCAACTGGTAACATTAATCAAAGGTATAAAGTACACACTAAAAAACAGGTAATATACAAATTCTATTGATTTGAATTTAAATCAATTTGTAAATGTCCATGCATTTATCTGTTTGGTGAATAGCAATTTAATAAGCAATATAATGTGCAGTCAGAAGCTGTTTTGGAGACACTGACCAGCTGTTTTTGCTCTATGATAACTCTGGAACACCAGCCAGCTGATCAAGGTCAAAGCCACCACAGCACCCAGCTGCAGGAAAGGAGCAGTGGCCTACGGGAAACCAAAGATGGGATTTTAATACACTGCAGAACAACAATAGTGGTGTAACTAGAGATATGGACACCTGAGTGACAGTCTTGTGATAAATGCAGTATACTATAACATCATGCTGAGGGATATGCATGCTATTAGTGTAAAATATCTCACTGCCATTTAGAATAGATAAGGTAACAGGAAATACAATGAGAACCAGCTGCAAAGACATAAAGGACAATGTACCATTACTGAAATGCTGAATGGTTGAAGGCTTCTTACCTGAAATGACATATATACAGTTTTCCACTCCTCTTCCCATTTTATACAAAATCCAGCTGTGCCTAAAGCAACAGTGAAGAGACCTAAAAACAGAAACACCTGAACAGAGAATCATTAATGTACTGGGATCATTCATTAACATCTTGTGAACTTCCTTCATGCACTATGACCAACAGTGATATAGATTGTTACCCAAGTTTTAAAGATAACTAATATGAGATTGCTTCCTCAACTATGAGCACTGAGGTCTTTTTTAACGCTAATTTTATAGTCAGCTTTTATGTATAATTGATACATTTACATAACATTTACCTTAACAAGTAAATTTACAAATAAATTTTTTAGGGGCTAAATGGTTTTCACTGTGGTGAAAATGAGTTGTGTTAAAAAATATTAAAACTTGTTTATGGTTTATATAATATTTTCATAACTGACTTTAAGATGGACAGCCTGTGTCTGGGACAAGGGTACACACATATACACATATATAAAAATAATAATAATAATAATAATAATAATAATGCACCGAAGGCATTTAAAAAGTAGCAAAAATAAAGAAAACATTTATTTAATTTTAAAAAAAGTCTTAATGCAACCTTCAAACAACAAAAAGTACAAGTTAAAAGGGTAAAGAGTACCTTATGCAGCCAGTGTAAATTCAAGGGCTCTCTGATTATTAAATGCAGCAATCCAAATACCTGAAATTAAAAAAGAGAATGTTCTTATTGGTGCAACCATTGTTTACGAATGCTACCAGCTGAGCAATCCGGATCACATTATGCCCTTCAATGTTTCCATTCTCTCTTCTTACCAGCAGAAAGAGGCAGTATGTGGCCAGCACAGCAGAAATGACCATCACTATCATGTACCAGTTCACCCATTTTTTTAAGGTTTTGAAGGCAAGCCTGCAAAGGAAAATGAAACGGCAGACTGACAACCAGGTATTACATGTAAACTTGGAAACACTGGGCCAATGGATTTACAATATAGTCATATAATCAGCAAGTGTGTAATTGTGTTTATGTGCTCACCAATTTACATCATTGCGGTCGTTGAAGGCAATAAAACAAACGTACATCCAACTCAGGGCAAGTATGGACACAAAAGACAGAAAGGAGAACCACCAGCAAGCCCTCTATACACAAACAAAGCAAGAATGCACACTTCAATCATCTCTTTTCTTTTTCAGTAAGCTCTTCTCTTTGTCCTATTTACTGCCACTAACAAATGTATCAGCACTAAAAAGAAGAATATGTTTATTTAAAACTTTCCCTCAATGCTCCACCTGTGTGCGTGTGATGATTTAAAAAGTCATAGGTTAGTCACAAATGAGAGCCTGGGGGGCACTGGCGCACAGCCATCGTCTTCTCACGTTGAGTTTCGCCTACTGATCCGAATATTGAAAATCGGGGCCAATCTCTAAAGCGAGTGGTTATTTATTATGATAGCTGATTATTACGAGTCCATCCCACACAGGGTTTTCGAAATCTCTGAATGCATCGGTAATTGTTTCTGACACAAATCAAAAGAATTGAGAGCCTTGCTTTTGTATCCAGGCTACTAATTAACATACTTTTCTGCCTGTCATGATCACCAGTCTTCACAGCTTTGTACTCACTTAAAAGGAAAGAGCATTTACATGAGAACTGTTCATTAAGGAGGCATTCAATGACAACCATTTTCTTTGAGTCTATTCTACATTTATTAGACATGGTAAACTATTCCGCCTCTCTCAACTGATTACGTCAAGTGAAAACGGTCTGCAAATTCTAAGAGATAATGGGTGCATCATTGATGTGCAACTTCATTTTGCAATGCAAAGTATAAAGAATAAAATCTCACATTTTGTCTTCTGTTTTGACTGTTCCATTGACAACTGTAGATTCCTCTGAGGCAGGTTCGGCCGATTGAGAACATGGTGTTCTTTTCCACATCTAATGATTCCAGCTGAATGTATATGGATGAATAGGGGGTCTTGTCCGGGATGTAGTGACGTTAACTCATTTATACTGGTGCAGGTGTTTGATATGGAATGACTCACTGCTTCACACCTGAAACCGAGTAGGAGGGAGGAGAATACAAGTGTGGTGGTTATGCAAGGAAACCTGTTCTTTAACTCAAAACTGAACTGAGCTCACAATGCCTGGCTTAATTAGTTAAAAGTCCTTGAATAAGGGTGAGAGAGAAAAATATAGGCTCCAGTCACATGACACAGCAGATATGGAAAGGTTAAATGTAATTATGTAGGAGTGGCAATGCTTTCAAAAGCCCTGAAGCAGAAAACTATCAAACGACCTGTGGGAAAGATTTCATATCAATCACTCAATTCTAATAAAAGGATGGAATGTTCTTCCCAACTTAAGTTAACTGCTACAGCTGTATCAGTAAATATTAAATATGTATTAAAATATAACCCGTTTTAACCATACCCTATAATCAAAAGTTGCCTGATGCTGGAACACAGTAATTTGAGTGTCCTACAGAAAATTATATGAACAACTGACATGAGATATTAAGGATTATTTGGAGCAAGTAAAAAGGCCTTGCCCCTTGTTTTGACAGGTTGTGCATAACGTGAAATATAATCTTCAATGTTATGAAGATGTTCATCCTGTGGAGGCATTTTTTGTTTTCCAGGTTCAGTGGATATCAAAACTCATGATCAGATAAACATGTCTAAGCAATAAGTGTTTTAAGTGCTAAAGGCAAGTCTGTAAGGAGGTGGTTAGCACAACAGGAAGGGAGAATCGTATCAGAACCAAAATATAACTAAAACACTTGTATGTGCTCGTGTACAAATTCTCACATTTGTAGAAATTTAAAAAAAAAAAAACCTACAGTGCCAGTCGAACCTTTGGATAAAGTTTGCTGAATGTTCATCCTGATCTTAAAAGACTCTTTTTAATCTAAAGGAATATAGGCTACATTAATTCATTATAACAATTATGTTTAGGGTCAAATCATTTTTTTAATACTTTTATTCAGCAAGAATGCATTAAATTAACCAAAAGTGACAGTAAACACATTTACAATGTTACATAAGAATTCTATTTCAAATAAATGCTGGATTTTCTATTCAAAGGAGTACTAAAAAAGGATTATGGTTTCCACAAAAATATTAAACTGCACAACTGTTGTCAACATTGATAATAAGAAATGTTACTTGAGCACCAAATCAGCATATTGTGATTTCTGAAGGACCATGTGACACTAAAGACTGGAGTAATGACTGCTAAAAATTTTGCTTTGCATCACCACAATAAATTAAACAATACATTTTTTACAATAAATTAAATTTGTCCAGATAATTCTGCTGTGGCAGAATAATATTTCACAATATTACTGTCTTACTGTATCACTGATCAAATAAATGCAGCTTTGCTAAGCAACAATGTGTCCACTAGTGCTTCTCGAATGTCTACAAATCCCCAATAATGACAATACAGTTTCTTTGTTCTTTGTTACAGAACTACCACATTTTGCTATAAGTTTGATTGCATCATATAATAATTGCTGTTAATATTATTCATCGTCTGTTTTATTACGTCTTAAATTGATTTTTCCGTACTGCTGGTTCGTCTGGTCAGAGGAGAACTGGCCCCCCGACTGAGCCTGGTTTCTCCCAAGGTTTTTTCTCCATTCTGTCACCGATGGAGTTTTGGTTCCTTGCCGCTGTCGCCTCTGGCTTGCTTAGTTGGGGACACTTCATTTCCAGCGATATCGTTGACATGATTGCAAAGATATTATTTAAACTGAGCTGGATGTTGTCTTTAACTGAAAAATTAGTGTTTACTATTGTCATTTTGCATTATTGACACTATTTTCCTAATTAACGCTGTTCAGTTGCTTTGACAATCTGTATTGTTAAAAGCGCTATATAAATAAAGGTGACTTGACTTGACTTTGTTTTGTAAAAGGAAAGCTGACAATACCACTTCTTGCATCTTGTCACGAGATCTTGATTTGTCAAATCTTCACTTGTCAAACTAATCAACGCAATTATCATAAATGATCATATATCATAAACATATATCATATAACATATCATAAAAGTATCAAAGGTTAGTTTTGAAGATATTCACTCTTCAACGTGGTATACTGTCTGTCAGCCAGGTAAACACCACTGTGTAAAAGTCAGATTATAAAAAAGCCTGTGCTAGTGGTGGAGGGTGATGTTATGTCAGCCATAACTAAACATTCTCAATGCAAGTACTTGGAAACCGTCAGATTTGACTCACTGATAAACATGGCAATGTATCACTGTATGTGGGTCAGTGCATTTCCTGATTCTACATTAGAAGTCTACATTAGAGAATAAACCATATATTCCAGTATGAAGGATACACACCTATCTTAGTAAAAGCATGACAAGCAGTCTATTTGAAATTTGAATGTACCATCATACATTGTAACCATTGCTGTGTGCAGTTTCTTTAAGGAACATTTAGCATTTTTGCTAAACAGTGACATGGTTCACAAAAACCCAGGGCAAAACGTGTTCTTCAGACTTGACAAAGAAGAAAGGAAACTTGTCAAGTGTTTAGTGGATGTTCTGGATCTGCCGACAGGTCTGGCAGCACATTTAAGAAGTCACTTAACTCCCCATTTCAGGTCAGACAACAAGTACTTTGTCAACTGTAATTCGTGATTAAATGACCCAAGTTGTTATCCTTATTCAACAGGTTGTCCAAAACTATAAAAATCATCCAGTGTTGGACTAATTGAAGGATGCTATTTTCTCAGCATCACACCACACTTCTCAGAGCAGACAACAGCTCATTTGTCATGTTTATGACCTGAGTTTGAATATGTTTCAAAGGGTCTTTTCTTTTCCGTATGAACCAACTTCTAGGATTTTTTATTATTCAAAGGGTCTTGCAAAAACGTTTACTTTCTAAACCATCTACACCAACATTTCACAGATGTTCTCTTGGGTGCATGTTAATTTATTAGGGACCAATAAAATACATTTATAAATGCACTTATAAAATACGTACATTAAACTATATTTGAAACAAGTAGAACTGCTGAGCCAAACAAAGAGCGTTACAGAGGAGTTGGCATCCAGATTCTGCAGAAGCAGCTGTTTTTTATCTCAAAAACGGAGCCATAATATTAAAAAATAAAAATTGCTCTACTTTAACAAGGTCAACAGACATGAGTGATACACACTGTACATTTTTTTAACTCAACTATCAAATGCCAGTAGATAATTTTGTTTAATAAAATAATATCTGGAAATGTTTTTTTTAATGAATGTGTGATATTTCTTTTAAAATGCTTTGTAATAGGAGCACAAAAAAGAAAAACATTCAAGTAGGCAGCCTGAAGGCACAACACATGTGTTTACCCCTGTGCAGACAGACATAACTATACTTTGAATCCCATTTTCAACAGGGTCAAAAGGTCGAAAGAAAGACATTGTGAACTTAGTAAAACACAGAAACACATCAATAGCATTAAAAGCAAATCCACTCCATCTTCAGGCTTTCACTGGATGTGCTCATATATTAAAGAAAAACTCTGACTGATGAAAAGTGGCACAAGAACAAACATCACACTGTTGATAACTGTACACCACCACCGGTGTAGGTACCTCTTTTACCAAAGTGTTTCAGAATAAGCGTAGGATTTTCTTTATTTCAAGAAATGTTCATTGTTCAAATTAAGTATTAAAGCAAAAAAGAAAGGAAAAGAAAAGCAGCCGATGCAAAATTGCATGTAAAACCTGCACATAAATCAAACGGCCAGGTGAAGGCACATGTTATTGAGAACAGTGCATGTGACTTGTCTGTTGTGAAATAAAATAATTAACCAGTCGAAGATCATTTTCATGAAACCCTGAATTTCACTTTCTTCATTAAACTTGAACTACAGACTTCAGGCTGCTGTGATACAAAAGCATGTGCTCATTTTCTTAGAACATACTACAAACTAAATACACTAGCTCTGCCTTATACTTGTTGATGTCACACTTTCTTTATTTAAGCATTTAAGTACCATCGTATTGACTGCGAGATCTTTCACCCCACTCTAAAACAATTCACAACCTCAGGTCTTGATCTGCAGTTCAGTGCCATCACGGGACATTTACATGTCTTTTTTTAACCCAAGGGCATTAAAACCTTATTAAGGTTAAATTTAGTTTAACACAACGACCTCACAGACACATTTCTTCATTCGCAACAGCCAACTTCCAATGTTTTAATCATTTCCAAATCCAAGTAAACGTTTAACAGAATCGTTTTCCCCCTTAAACACGGTTTAACCTCTTGATAGCCCGTGATTTGCAAAAATTCTAAACTTTTGTTTTTGCAAATATGTGCATTTTGTTAATGGTAGCATGGTTTACTTAAAAAGTAGTTTTTTCCTATAAGGATGCTATAAGCACCTGTAATGACTAACACACACCTGACGATATTCAGCTCGCACGCCATTCAGTAATATTAGATCAGAACAGATCAAGTCCGAGAGAGCAAACTGATTTTAAATATGTACGTTGGTTCCTTACCTTGCTTAAAAAAGTGCATTTGATAGTGTAATCTCAGTCAGACTCTCAGACTTCAGCACTCTTCGGCAGTGTGCGCACTCGAGCTCATGCTGAGACATAAATCCCGTGGACTGAGTATTAATGAGGCGCTAACAATGAATGAGCTTCGCATACCTTGCAGCTTTGTATGGACCAGCACCAGTGCAGTTCCCCCCGTCTTCAGCAGAGGGCGCTCAAAGAGCTACATTCAAAATGGGCAACCTTAAAAGTGTAACCATTAAATCTGTTAAAAGCATGAAATGCTGCCCGACACATAAATTAATATTCTCCTATAATATAATACAGTGACTGTAAATGTATTATATCTGGCCTACACACAAACCACTTGATTCATCAAAAGTAACGTGTAAAGTCATCACGACATTGGAAGCCCGAACCAGAGCGCCTGGTATATGACTGACAATTTATTTATTCATGTTTTTTTTTTTTAAAGAAGCTGTGTCTTAATTTAATAATATATATGTGACTGATAAAACATATAATAATTTATTTAAAAAATTATATAATAAGATCTGCATGATAAAATCTCTGCCCACGTGCTTGGCTTTTTCCCTCCTTTATTTACATTTGCATAAACATATAGTAATGTATGCATAAACATGTATAGCCTAAGGAGCAAATACAAAAATCAGAAGTAAGTAATTAAAAAAAAGACAAAAATGGCATTTATATAAATTGAAATTGCAATATAGTTTATACTAATTTACTGGTAATATTCTGTGTGGAAGAGTTTCCATGTAGCTCTTAAGGCCAGTAATGTAAACAAAAGGTAATGCTAATGTTTTTTATGCTGTTCTCATTTTGTGGTTTTACAAATAATGTATATTTATAGAATGTGAATACTTAATAGACTTATTAGATTGGGTTTTTCTTTTTCTAATAAGCATGGACTTTCAAAGTATAACAAGACAGTGTATATTTCTTAATGTAATGTTTTATTAAAATGTGACATTCAAGTCTTTCCAAGAAGAGGTAGAGTGAAAAACAAAACAGGTGTAGGATATTTTCAGTTGAAGTATTGGGTGATTGCCAGTGTCACCTAGTTAATTATTTCTCATTTCTACAGTACATTTACAGTATAAGCTAATGAACTGAAGCCACTGCTTCTGTTTCTACTAAAACAGTCCAGACTAGGAGACAACAGGAGAGACCAGGGTTTGATGACAGGGTTTTATTTTTATTTTTATTTTTTTACTTTTTTTCAGAGTACGTTAATATTTGAAGCCAATTTCTGATTAGGCACATACCTAAAAGTCTTGCCTACAAAAAAAACTAACAAAAAAAAACAATACTGAACATATCCTTCAAGTCTTTTTTATTAAATGGAAAGAAACATAGCTAACCCTATGATCTTAGGATGCTCTTGAAATTGGGCAACGGGACAGGAAGGAGCCTTGTCAGGGACGTGACCGACAGGCCACATTTACAGTTTGAAAGGTCTTTGGATACTATGCGTGAAACTGTCCCAATATCAATATTTTCTTTACCTCTCCATAGCTTTTGTTGAGGAAAAAAGGAAAGAAAAAAAGTGCTGGTCACATGATCTATAGGAGGGCGGGGCTAATGGTTCGCTCGAGGAGTTCTTGGTGAGTTGACAGACGAAAACAAAACTGTCGAGCAAAAGCAGCTGTATATTTTGCTTGTCTTTCATTTTAGTTTGAGAATGTTTGTATCGTAAGTTCATTCGCGCGGCGTTTTGGCAATTTGCACGCCTAAAGCTCATTGTGCAGCGCATCTTGTGTTTACTGTTGAGTGTTAGCGAGCTAGCGTGCTGTACTCACTGTACAATGAGAACCGTAGAGAGTGAATTTACACCCCTTTGATTATAAATCTTTGGTAATTTCATGCTTTAGCCATCAGTATATTCACAGTTTTGTAAGGAACCTAGTTTAGTCTTTAAAAGTAGAAAAGAAACCTTACACTTAAAATATATCGAAGACGATTGTCATCATAAATTCACTGTTTACGTTTTCTCGCACCCTCATGTCTAGCTCGAAAAACATGGACCAAAAGATTCCATACGACGATTATCAACTGCCAGTAGTGTTTCTTCCTTCCTATGAGAGCCCTCCTGCATGGATCCCTACTCAAGAGGTGACAGTTATTGGACAGTTATTCAACACATCTTTTGTAATCATACTGGCCTAATTTACATTTTTCTTTCTTATAATCAGAGGATACATCACCCTGACTACAACAATGAGCTCACTCAGTTTCTACCTCGCACTATAGTGTTAAAAAAGCCGCCCGGTGCACAACTGGGCTTCAATATCCGTGGAGGAAAGGCCTCCCAGCTTGGTATATTTATTTCAAAGGTCAGTTTTGCCAATTAAAACCTTCTTGGTTTATGTTTCAGCTAAAGAATTGACTTCATCATCATGGTTTTGCTCAAAATGTTTTGACAGGTGGTGCCAGATTCAGATGCCCATAGGGCAGGACTGCAAGAGGGCGATCAGGTGCTTTCTGTCAATGACGTGGACTTTCAAGACATTGAGCATTCAAAGGTAAGATCTGATGTGTCAGTCTGAAAGACAGAAACACGCTGGATATCTCATCTTCTAAACAGAATTGGTATGATCTTGATTTCTCTCCTAGGCTGTTGAGATTTTAAAGACTGCAAGAGAGATTTTGATGAAGGTTCGATACTTCCCTTACAGTGAGTATTATATTCATCTTTCCCTTGAGACAGTAGTCCAGCTCATTTCAAGTGTTGTTCTCATCTAATAATCTGATCATATTACTGAATATGAAGTGTTTTGCTTAATTAAGCAAAACAAATGTGACATTTCAGTCAACTGATTCAGTTGGAGTACCTGACATAAATGTGTGTTGTGTCTGTTTTTCTAGACTACCATCGGCAGAAGGAGAGGACTGTACACTAGGTGGCAGAGCTGACCTTCATGACTGAACTGGTTCAGTGACGCAGCTGATGGGGCATTGGTGTGTCTGCCAAACGTTCAGCTGCCCTGCATCATCTTCCTCCCACTAACTATCTTCTCTGACTAAGAGACTGCTCAAAGAAATCATCCTCACGACATGCTCCTTCACCCATAGTGGTGGTTTTGAGCTGTGCCAGTTTTGAATGCAGCTGGTGAAATGTTCAGATACTTTCCCCTCTTCTCTGTTTTCTCATCATTTTCTTTCCTCTAGGAAAATTAGCATATTCTATGAGATATGTCATGCATATGAAAAGAAAACATGGCAGATGCGTTATTTATTGAATGAAATGACTATAGGCAGTTACATCATGAATAAATTATGACTCGCTATTAATATCTTCACTTAGGGGCATTTGTTTAATGAAGCTGAAATTATGTTTAATATATCATATATTATTTTCATAACTAGGTCTTTTTTGTGATTACATTTCAATTTTGTATTCCAAAGCAAAGCATTTAGTTGTTTAATGATTAATGTCCTGATAACAGACACATTGCTACTGACTAATTAATTGTCATTAAATCAATCTGCTCATGAAAAAGTACTTTTTGTGTAAACCTGTTTGATGAAAAAAGTCCCAAAGTGGGGAGGGGGAAATGTACGAAGGGAATATTATATTCTCAGATCTTGTTACATTTAAGATGTCAGGTAGTGTGGCTTTGTTAATATACTGTATTAACTAGTGGTACTATAAATACTAGCTACTATTTAAGGAACAGTTCACCAAAAAATGAAAATTTACTAACGCTCAAGCCATCCAAGATGTGGATGAGTTTGTTTCTTCATCAGAACAGATTTGGTTAGGTTAGCATTACATCACTTGCCCACCAACGGATCCTCTGCAGTAAATGGGTGCCGTCAGAATGAGGTCCAAAGTCCAAACAGCTGATAAAAACATCACAATAATCCACACAACTCCACTCCATCAATTAATGTCTTGTAAAGTGAAAAACTGCCCATTTGTAAGAAACAAATCCATCATTAAAACTTAACTTCAAACCGTCGCTTGTTGCCAAAATATATAGAAAATCCTTAATCGTGCTTCCTCCAGTCTTGTCCTCTCACATCAAAATCCAAAAATGTCTTTATTCTGGATTTGTTTCTTACAAACACACAGCTTTTCACTTAAGATTTTAATAGATGGACTGGAGTCTTGTTGGTTACTCATGGACTATTAAGGTTTCTGTCAATTTGGACTCTCATTCTGATGGCACCCATTCACTGCAGAGGATCCGTTGGTGAGTAAGCCAAGTAATGTTAACTTTCTCCCAATCTGTTTTGATGAGGAAACAAACTTCTTGGATGGGCAGAGGGTAAGGGTTTGCTATTTGCATTTATAGCAAATATTCCTTTTGACATTGAACCAGTTTATTGAATTACATTTCATTACACAAAATTCAAACTTAGCTTTTACTGTGTTATTGGAGCTCAGTGGAACAGATGGTTGTTTATATGCAAATGCTGGGTATTAGACCATGATCATGTAAACTAGTATGGTGCAGTGCCATTAGTAACCACACTGAAAGATGCCACAATCTTATTATTAGAAAAAAAAGGAAGAGTTTTCAAAAGGCATTTTGAACAATTTATTTACAATTTTAAAAGTATAAAACCATATTACCCTTCATTGAGTTAGGACTTCATATACATAAAATTCAAGTTATCAAACACACAAATTTACATATCCATCCTCCCTCAGAAAGAAAACCATCTATCAAAAATATGAGTAACTTTGATCCACTGGTATCGTGTTATTGCTAACGTAATTTTCTTTCATGTTCAAGGGCACATACATAACAGAAGTACAGAAAAGCTCTCATTACATTCCTCTGCCTTCTGTTTTCTTCTGCCTGTTACAGGCAAATGAACTAATACCACTTCAAGTAATAAACCTTGAGGTAATACCACATTGTGTCTTGGACTGCTTTGGTCATATTACAGGGCCTTTCAACGCAGGTTTTCTCCCATGGTTACTTGGTGTCAATCATTTTCACTCATACCATTACAGACACACAGATATAAATACACAGACACAAAAGGATGACATTGAGAGGAATCTCTCCCCTACCATGGTGACTTAAAACAAAGATTACATATGTTTAACTATATTTATAAAGAAATACAAAAAAACCCCTATTCAATAGCATGTAGCCTTACCAAAATCATTTAGTAATAAATTAAAGATGCAAAAAAAAAAAGGTCTCATTTAAGATAATGAACCACCTTCAAAAGGGTTTTTTAATTAAATTAAGAAGCAGAACCGCAAACTATTTTCTTTTGTTTGCACGTACAATGCCGAAGAAACATTAGACATGGGTAATGGAATGTGCAGATCTGTGCACCAGTGATTGTAAACACTTGTGAGCGGGAAGGAGGAATGTTGCTATCAGTAAGCTATAAGTGGGGTGAGAGGTAAGGACTGACCCAGTTAAAAACTGTCCGTTTGGATGTTTTAACTGCTGTCCTCATTCTCTTGTGCATCCCTGGTAGAGCTCTCATCCACGTTCTCGAGCGAGTCTCCGCGCTGGATAGACAGCTCTGCTGGATCCATCATGGGCAGTTCACTCTGTATGGGATACAGCCACGGCTTATGATCTGGAGAATTTGCTGCTTTCCATGCAGGGTAGTGCTGACCGGCTTTATGGACGCTTCTTAAGACCTGTGGAATGACAGAGGAGAATGAGGGAGCGGCACTAGTATCAGCGGAAGCGACACTGAACTTTGATCATTTTTTCGTTCTTGTGTAACCAAGACAATGAAATGCAATCCAGTTTTACTTCATTTACAAGCTGTGCAGTGACTCAAATTGCAGAAAGTCTTTTTGCTCAAGCATAGCTATAAATGCATTCTGTTTCTAGTTTCTGTCTGGGTCTCCAGCATTTTTGGCAGCACAAAGTATCATTGTGTGAAATACTGCCAATAAAGTCTGACTTCTAAACTAAAGTTAATGGGCCTGATTTGTGTTTTAATACAACAGTACAACCAGACAAGAAACAATTCACTTAATCCACAAATAGATCACCCTCCTCCTCCTTTTACACCTGAAACATCGTAGTGTCATGGTTTCCACAAAAATATTAAGCAGCACAACTTTTTTCAACATTTAGAATAATGAGATGCTTCTTGAGCAGCAAATCAGCATATTAGACTAATTTCTGAGGAATCATGTGACACTGAAGACTGCCGTAAAGATGCTGAAAATTCAGCTTTGTCAAAGGAATACAGTTAGTTTAAATTGTAATATTTCACAATATTACTTTTTACTGCACATTTGATCGGATAAATGCTACCTTGATGAGCGTGAGAGACTAAAATCTTATAAAATTATAAAACCTTAACACCTGATCAATGGTCAAAGGAAAGACAAACACCTCAGTGTTCAATAATAGTTTATAAACACGAAGCATGATGTACAGTCCATCTTATCAGTGCCCTTTGGACAGAGATACTGTCTGGGAACACTGCAAACAGCCCTACCACATGCAGTACTAATTCACAAGACTATGAAATGGACAAAAAAAAAGCCACAATGCAATGGAAGACTGAGCTCCTGTTCATAATCAGAAGAACATCTACATCAGTTATCTTTAGATAACAATCTGAACACTCAGTGAGGGGAGCAGAGTTATTAAAGGTGTTTCTAGCAAGTGTAAAATGCCACTGCTACAAACAGAACAAGATAAACAAGTTTCACTATTGGCACAGCAAGTGCTGCGTGAGCGTCTTCAGTACAAGATCTTCCAGTAGGTTACCATAGTAACAATTGTGATTTCACAGGCCCACATAGAAAGACACTCGCATCCTCAGATGCACAGAAACAATAGTAAGAGACGAAATAGGTTTACTTACTTTTGGAGCAAGGACCTGAGATGCTTTGTTGACAACCCACTTCGGAAGAGACCCTAAAATATTAAAAAAATTATTACAAATTAAAGTCTTACAATGTAATTAAATGATGGGGGAACATTTCAAATGAAGCAGGAAATCTGTTCATACCTCTGGGATCAGCTTGTGAGAGGTACGTGAAAATGCAGCTGTTGGGCCCCGTTGGTTGGATCAGGTAACCAGTCAGAAGGGAAACGGCCCTTACCAGATCCTTCCGTGGGGGAAATGTCTAAAATGATAGCAAGAGTTTATTAAAAGATACGTATAATTTTTTTATGCGTGTATTAATAGATTATAATTATTTAATGAGCATAGTATTTGGTGTTAAAACATTTTCTCCTACACTAATGTGAGGAGATGGATGCAAACTTGTTCAAAAACAGGCAATATTTTTGGTTCTATATTGATGCATGTAACAAAACATATGATAACAGAAGGTGGAAGTAAATAAAAGACGTACCGGATGTTTCACTGAGAAGTTAATGATCACATATTCATTTTCAGATGCCTGCCATGAGCGCAGGGTCACCACATCTCTGTTCTTATCCTTCCGTGGGGGAAATGTCTAAAATGATAGCAAGAGTTTATTAAAAGATACGTATAATTTTTTTATGCGTGTATTAATAGATTATAATTATTTAATGAGCATAGTATTTGGTGTTAAAACATTTTCTCCTACACTAATGTGAGGAGATGGATGCAAACTTGTTCAAAAACAGGCAATATTTTTGGTTCTATATTGATGCATGTAACAAAACATATGATAACAGAAGGTGGAAGTAAATAAAAGACGTACCGGATGTTTCACTGAGAAGTTAATGATCACATATTCATTTTCAGATGCCTGCCATGAGCGCAGGGTCACCACATCTCTGTTCTTCAATAAAAAAAAAAGATACATTTATATGACCTGCAGGCCCATAAACACCCACAACACAAAAAGAGGAACAAAACTGACAATAATGTTGACTATAAATACACACAAAAACATGGTCCCAGGAGGCTTTTCTTCAACTCTTATTGCACTGCAATAAGCCACTGTGCTGAAGTCTTTTCAAAATGTGATAGGTGACTACCACTGAGACTAACAAAATCCCAAAAGTACCACTATAATGACCATAAGATAAGAAATAACTCACTAACTGAGATTTTAAAGATGACATGACTCACATGAATAGTAGCCCACATCAGCATTAGGAGCCAGACGAGCAATGTCAAAACTCTCAAGCATTGTAGGGTCCCACTTCTTCCGGTACATGCCGTCATGAAGCACGTCATACATGCTGGCAGCCGATACATCCTTTATGTTCATCCTACACTGTAATGGAAACAATGCATTTGCATTAGTGTTGTTATGGCAGCAGTACACACAGGACTAAACATGTAAATTAAACGGACATGTTTTAGAGAAAAAAAGAGATTGTGGAGTCCATAGAAAAGATCTGTAAAATAAATTAATAATATTAAACACACACCCTTAAATCTTCATAACTACTATTGAATCATGTCTAGCCAATGACCTATTAAATATTTTATGATGTGGTAATGTTAATGTTCCTACTAAAATGTATCAAAATGTCCATTCTGGGTTGGGGTCCCTGGGTCTGTAAAGTCTGAAAACTACTGGTTTAAGTTATTTTATAAGGTAATCTCGACACCATCAATTTAAAGACCACACAAATCAAACAATATACACACGACATCATAAATAATTAGATGCAGGCAGACATCTTACCTTGATTTTGTGCACTTTGGAGAAGTTCCCTCTGTTGCTTGTAGAAGTAGATGAAGGGGCCACCTCGACCCAAACCTCCATGTCATTTTTATCATACTTACTGAGCCAATTCTCCGTGGACAAGCATTGTCTTTTGAACTCATTAAACATTAATTCATCTGGAATGATTGCCGAACCGCGAGACATACCTGAAACAGCAGATTCACCGATCAAAAACACTGATCCGTTTGAGAGACCTTGCTTCTACCAAGACTGAGTATCTTTGTTTTGTTCGCAAGGGATGAGGTGTAGCTATTATAGTCACAGATTAACTTTTCAAGCTCGACAAGATTTTTCTCACGGATTTCTTACCAGGCGTCAACACTTGCGTGTGGAAAAACCTCGTCACCACCACTTCCGGGAGTAGAACAGGTGTATTACAACCGCTGATCTACGATAGTGATGCTCGGTTCTTGAACGAATCGTTCTTTTGAGCCGGTTCTCAGGAAGTAACCGGTTGAGCCGGTTCACAAATCGAACTTTAGTTCCGGGTTGATGACGCAGCACGCACAGCCGAAGTAGCACGTCCAACTCAAAAAGAACCGACTGTGCCGCTTCAACCAACTGTCGAAGTTTGCCGAGGATTACCGAGGACTCAACTAGAACCGAATTAGCCGTGGCGAAGTTTTCCGAGGATTACCGAAGATTCCGATGAGTGAGTTGAAGATACTGTGCAAGCCTGAGGCGCGTACTGGAAATGCTTATTATTACTTTTTATTAAAACCTGCAAAAACCTTTCTGTCGAGTGATGTTAATAAATGTTACAAATAGTTTGTTGTGCATGCATATTATATTTAAAGTTGCTTAAGCGAAATCAAGGAGTTTTTAAGACTTACTCACTGGTTTTATACTGTAGACAGGTAGAACATAACCGCGTTTGTGCATCAAAGTCTGTAATGTGTGCTGTAGGTGCGAAACTTTTAGGAATCTTATCCAAGTTGTAGGCTAGTCAATATTGGTCGGTAAGTCAGTCGTATCTGAGGATCCGCGAATGAAACTGTGACCACAAACACCATTAACTTAAGTGAATTATATGGCAATAATCAGCAATATGCGTTTACACAAATAACTTTATTTCTGAATGTTTCAATATGTGTTCACACAAATTACTTGTTTGAATTTGTCATTGATACAGCATGGCACTGAGTTGTTAGAAAATATATATATATATTTTTTTTTTTAGCTTGAACTTTTTTTTTTTTTTAGGATTAGCAACTAGTATACAAAAATATACAAAATTACAAAACAAAATCACAAAACAAAAAAAACAAAACAACAAACATACGGGGCCAGGGGTACTATAAATTACATTATATAAAGTAAAGGTGCCTCAAAAGGCACTTTCTAACAACCAGGCAAAAGGTCACAGAGCATTCAGTCAACTGTACATTATAGGAATGAACCAATATTATAAGATGCACACAATGTTATCGATTTTAAGGCTTTAACATTGCTGGAGGTAGATATTGTTTCCAAGTAATACTTCAGATCTTTACAAAATATAAGAAATAGGGGCTTTACAGACAAAAATTTGCACTCATGTATAAAAAATTTTTGCTAGCAAAATAAATAGATTTATTAGAAATATTTGTCCTTTAGATTCTTATCAACATGATAAAAACCAAATAAAACAGTTGTTAGAAAAGAAATGCGTAGAGACGTTATTGCTAGATGACGTCAGGAACCGATGAATCGGCTTTTTGAACCGGTTCAATGAACAGATCGGTCCAAAAAGAACCGGTTCAGTGAACAGATCGGTCCAAAAAGAACCGGTTCGTGGAAATGAATCGGACTTTGCATCACTAATCTATAATAGTAATATAATATGAATATATGTGTAGATAAGTGAGTTTACAACACTGAGGTGCGCAGCTAGTCAATCAGCGCTTAATCACGGTCATTTAGCACACGGACATCGATTTTAAGGCTTTAACATTGCTGGAGGTAGATATTGTTTCCAAGTAATACTTCAGATCTTTACAAAATATAAGAAATAGGGGCTTTACAGACAAAAATTTGCACTCATGTATAAAAAATTTTTGCTAGCAAAATAAATAGATTTATTAGAAATATTTGTCCTTTAGATTCTTATCAACATGATAAAAACCAAATAAAACAGTTGTTAGAAAAGAAATGCGTAGAGACGTTATTGCTAGATGACGTCAGGAACCGATGAATCGGCTTTTTGAACCGGTTCAGTGAACAGATCGGTCCAAAAAGAACCGGTTCAGTGAACAGATCGGTCCAAAAAGAACCGGTTCGTGGAAATGAATCGGACTTTGCATCACTAATCTATAATAGTAATATAATATGAATATATGTGTAGATAAGTGAGTTTACAACACTGAGGTGCGCAGCTAGTCAATCAGCGCTTAAACACGGTCATTTAGCACACGGACATGATCCTCCTCCTTCTTCTTCTTCTTCTTCTTCTTCTTCTTCTTCTTCGTTGGAGTTTTACGGCAGTTGGCATCCATAGTGTTGTATTGCTGCTTTCTGCTGTCTCACTTTAACTTACTATATCTTACTTAAATTCGTCCTTCCAATCCAGTCCTCCTTAGAAAATTAAACAAATATCTCCGTCCTTGGTCATTATTTCCATATGTTACTATATTTTTAACATTATACTCTACTATGCCTATTTCCCGTAGCTGATTCTTAAACTCTTGCCTTTCTTGTATATATTTCTTACATGATATAAAGATGTGCTTAATTGTTTCCTCCTCCTGACATTCATCACATAGTCCTGTCGGGTGTTTTCCTGTAACACGAAGAGATTTGTTTAGCTTGCAATGTCTATTTATTATGACTTGTTCCTTCCTTTTATTTCCCTTCTTACTTTCCATACCTATCATATTTTGTATCATGTACAGATGTCTCCCTTTGATTTCATTATCCCACTGCTGCTGCCATTTTTGTATGATCTTTTTCCACACTAAACTCTACCCTTCTGTTTTTGACCATTTAATTTTGACATCAACATGTTCTTTTTTGTTGCTTCTTTTGCCAGTCTGTCTACTTTCTCATTTTCCTGGATGCCCACATGCGCTGGCACCCACATGTAGGCTATGTGATGTTTTTCCCTTGCCTGCTTATTCTTGAGTTTGTAAATAAAATCACATAAAGTAATTCCTGATGGTTTCTAGTTACACCAGATTTTTCTACTTATGAGGGCAGATGCAGAATCACTACATATTACAACGTTGTCCCATCTGGATTGTTCAATCCATTCTAATGCTATTAGTATAGCATATAACTCGACTGTATACACACTTAAGCTGTCAGATGTTCTTTTGTTTACTCCCACATGATGTCGAGGGATATATAGCCTACAGCAGATCCCTCTGTTTGTAAATCCTTTGATCCATCTGTAAAAATGTGAATACTATCTTTGTACATATTGTCCATATATCTATAATATTCACTGACAATATCTGTACTCCCACTTTACTCATAACGGAACCGCTGAGACGAGCTGTGAACTCCGTCTCGTGTTCACCAACCGAAACCCGTCAAATCACCGGATCATCATTCAACCGGATCGTGCAGTGAGTCATCAGTAAAGAAACTGAATTTCATGCCTGTTTCTGTTCTGTGCGTTCTATGGACTATGGTACCAAACAGGGCCGTTTGTAGGCACCAGCTGAAGGGGCGCCAATGAGCACACGTACTGGCACTTTTAGCAGGGTTGTGATAAAGAGTAGCACGGTCACCCTGAAATATGACTGCCGCCCCCACTGGATCCCCCAACATTATTGGGCTAGAGTACTGTCAATCTGGCGATGCCTGTATGCCACTAGATCAGAGTGCTGTCAATTGCTGCCTGATTGTTGCATGCACAGTTTGCTTTTGGAGTGCTCAACATCGCCATTAGATCAGTGGGCTCTGTCAGTGCTTTGGCAAGGTAACACTTTTTTTTGCCATGCAATAAAGCTAAGTTCAAAGGCCAATTTAAAATATTGGTACAGTAAAGTGCACAAAATCAGTATTTTGTTTAGGCAGTATTTGTGGCACTTTTGTGGCAGATTTGTCCAAAAGGTGCGCGTTTTTTGCGCCAATGCATTGTTAAAGGATCAGCGTGTCATGTAATATTCCCATATAAACTTTAACATCCAATTAAAAAATATTTGTATAGTAAAATTAACTAATTCACGAGATCAATAGATCCTTTATTAGACCGCTTTGTCGAGTTAAATGCATCCTTACGGAGGTGTCGAAATGCTGAATCAATTCATTCACTTCCAACAGCGCTTAATGAGAGCAGTGTCAAAGAGGGCAGCGCGTCACGTTATTTAAAGGGGACGTTAACGCTTTAACGAGTAGCAAATAATTAAGTAGCTGCATTGGTTACTTTTATGCCACTGATAAAGCTTTTATATGTAGTTTGGGATAACAAAGGGGTTTTATAGGTTTGACTGAAATAATAATAATAATGACACTTTAAATCAATGTTTCAAGAAACAACAACAAAAAATTTAACAAAAAACAGATGAAGACAAAAAAGTACATCCACAAATTAGTGTCGTTACTATGACAACCAATTTGAATGTGACAAGCAACTGGTGTCTGAAAAGAATTATATATATATATAATTTGGGCAATAGGGATTTCGCCTAGGGCGTCAAATTGGCTAGAAACGGCCCTGGTACCAACCGTGGGTCAAATAGAACTTCAGAGTTTAAAACACAGTCTATGGTTTAAAAGCATATATTACATTTATTAAAAACGTTTATTTTAATAAATGGGCTAAACAGTGGGCCAAAGAGAAATTAAGAGTTTAAAAACATAAATATTAAATTCATTAAAAACATTTATTTTAATAAACGGGTGCAAACAGTGGGCCAAAGAGAAATTACAAATTAAAAAACATAAATATTAAATTAATTAAAAAATATATTTTAATAAATGGGCCAAACAGTGGGCCAAAGAAAAATTAAGAGTTTAAACTAAACATTGTTTGCATAAACTAAACATAAACCAACATTGTTTTTGATAAAACAAATACAAATTTAAAAAGTACATTAAGTCTCCTAGATGTGTTTTAAGTCGTTTCTTGAAGATGGCTAAGGACTCAGCTGTATATATAATATTTATATAAATATTTATAAGGCAAGATGCCTCCTTAATGTATTGTAAAATATGGGGCTTAATCAGTCAATTAAAAATTAATTTGTTATCATTGCATATAGGATAATTAACGTGATCAAAATATAATGAATGAAATTTACTATATGTAATGATTGTAATCTAACTACATAATATATCAATGTAGTCCATTATTACTATCCAGTCAACATTTCTCAAATTATCACACTTTGTTCACTATGGTTTAGAAAATGGTAATACAATCTGACAAGAACTCAAGAGTTAAACTGTGTCAGAACAAATTCATCTTGATAATGTCAGATAACTTTGATAGAAAGGTACGTAATGGAGCTGTTAAGTTTAAAGCTGCAGTCCGTAAGTTTTGCCTCTTTGTCGCCATCTCTGTTTGAAAACCTGCAATTGCAACTTTTTGCAGAATTATCTTCCTTGCGTGGGTTGTGCTCCAGCACAATTAATCTAATGTTTTGAGGAATATGTGTGGTAGTCAGTCACCGCACTGGTGTGGATATTGTACTTTGCACTCACAGATTCTAGCCTACGTCTTGGAATATATGACCCAAATAAGAATTTTCACTGTATATTGTCATCTGAACAAGTAACAAGTTTGGCACTTTTGTTTTGACCAACTGAGGAAAAAAGCATTACAATAAATCGTGCTAATGGTGATTTATTCTAACGATCGATCGTGCCAATGGTGATTTAATCTAACGATCGATTAGCTCATATATCACATCAAACCGTGCAAATGATTATTATTGTTATACTTTATTCTCAAATTATTAATGTTAACAACATCAGCATTGTGTGACTATGTGTGTATTAGCGTGTAGATTTCAAATTCTGTACAGTTTAATATCTAATTGTCATTACATTTACATTTAGTCATTTAGCAGACGCTTTTATCCAAAGGACTTACAAATGAGGACAATAAAAGCAATCAAAACAACAAAAGAGCAATGATATACAAGTGCTATAACAAGTCTCAGTTAGCTTAACGCAGTACACGTAGCAAGTTTTTTTTTTTAATATTATAATAAATAAAAAGAAAACAGAATAGAAAAAGAATAGAGCAAGCTAGTGTTAGAGGTCTTTTTTTGCTTTTGTTAATCGTATAATAAATGAAGAGAAAACAGACAGAATACAAAAAGATTAGAAAGCTAGTGTTTTTTTTTAAAGAAAACAAGCAGCAAATTAATAGAGTGCAAGTCTAAAAGGGACACGTGCTTTTTTAAAGAATAGAATTAGAATAGAGAGTGCTAGAGTTAGAGGGTCAAATAAAGATTTATTTTGATGTATTTATCTATTTATTTGATTTATTTATTCATACCATTCGAATTTCATATCAAGGAATTATTTTAACCCAAAAAGCAAATTATGCTCCCTTCGAACTGGTTGTCTTTAAAATACAAATCTTGTGTAATCCCAGGCTATTTGTAATCAGAAGCACATTTAAAACTGGAATATCATTTCATTTCATTCACGTGTTTCATAAAATGGGGGAGTGAATGTGCAGCACTCTCTCCCACCTTCAGTACCACGACTGAGATGCCCTTGAGCAAGGCACCGAACCCCCAACTGCTCCCCGGGTGCCGCAGCATAAATGGCTGCCCACTGCTCCGGGTGTGTGTTCACGGTGTGTGTGTGTGTTCACTGCTGTGTGTGCACTTTGGATGGGTAAATGCAGAGCACTAATTCTGAGTATGGGTCACCATACTTGGCCACATGTCACGTCACTATCACTATCATGTCACGTCACTATAAACACATAATCCTTTATGGATTACAATCCGCCACCAAAATGATACATTTAATTATTCTAGCTGCTGTGAGAAAAGGCTATAAACGACCGGCCACCTGCAGGATCCTCAGTCACATGCGACAACTTCTTTATGTTTACAGAAGTGACGTAATGACCATGCTCGAATTTCCCGCGAAAACCTACCCGTACCACTCAAATTAAAAAACATTATTATAAGCCAACCGTTGTGAATCGGGCTAAAGTAAGGTGATAGTTTTGAACACTGGCTGGTTATGTAATTGCTCAAATGTTGATTTCGGATCATTTTTAACCAACAAAAATTACGGACTGCAGCTTTAAGTACACAATTGGATAATACCAATTTATGCTTAATTTTGTTCAGTCTGTGGTGTGAAAAGGTCGCGTTAGCAATTAAAGAAAAAACACTTAACCAAAACATGGTCAGGTCAAAGTGAATATTTTTTTAGTCCCAATTTGTTTTTAAATCAATCACTGTATGAAGAATTTTTGGCTATGTCACAGTTTACTTTATTTTGCTATCCTCGCTTACATAAATGAACTATAGTGTCCTGCACCCACTAGTAAAAAAAATATCAAAAATTATGTCTGGTGTCTGAATTATTTTTGGTTTGACTGTATATGGATAGGCCCTACATACAGAAACTAAAAGCAGCACAAACAGCAAATTTGGTGAAATATCTTTATTCATGTGATACATTTTGGTGTCTCTTTAACCTTCCATTTTTTTACAGCATATAATAATAGTACTTTGTTCACACAAACTTTGCTAAACACTAGTAGACAGCGTATTTCAAACAAACCAACACACTTCAGAATAGCACACA